>NC_091231.1:0-52500 GCF_040958095.1 Procambarus clarkii
TAATTACACACACACACACTTGGAGGGGTATCCGGCAATGCCCGGGATAGTTTGTCTCTACTCTCACCCCTACCCCCTTCTCATAAACCTCGCTTCCCTCTTCTCTCCCCACCCCCCCACCCCGCCCACCGTTACCAAATCTCCCTACCCACCCCTTCTTCCTTCCAACCTCGTTGTTTGGTAATATGTTCATTGTTTGTGATGTGTGTATATGTATGTATTAACACGATGTACTGAACGGGGTGAGAATAGCTTGAACTACCTCATCCCTTTGTGTGTATTTTATCTCAATAAACTTATTTCAATTTCCAACCTCGAACAGTTATTGCCATTTATGTTTATAGGGATGCAGCGGGGCACCCACCTGTCTCACCGCCACCCCACCCCATGGTCCTTCCCCTTACCTGACTCTCCCCACTTCTCTCAAATTATTAGCATTGAAACAACTTACGACCTGTAACATAGTACTGCCTCAGCCAGGCCCATAGTACTGTCACGGCGCTTATTTTGAGATGATTTGATTTCTTGAAACAAGTCTCAGAAAATCATAACTTGTCCTCAGGGAGACAGTACTCTGAAGGTACCGTCCAGGGTATCCAATATCCACTTCAAAACCACTAATTTGTGCCATTATTTACTCCCTATCCATACCAAAAAAATTTAATACAACAGTTATAACTAAAATATATTGTTTAGCAAAATGTTTCAGTTGGCAGTTTACAAGCAGACTATTAATGGAACTGCAATATCCTTTCAAACTATCACAAATATCTAGATAACTATCCAGTAGGTGTGTGAATGGGTTTGGTGTCTCATGGTAATCACTTTACCCAGAGAATAGGCAAGAGAAATATTATCACTAAAAACTCTTGGGGAAACGCAACCTATTATATTTCACACTTGACTCAATGGGCGCTTATAAATGCTATATTTTTTAAAGCAATTAACTTGGGTCTACCACAAGCAGCCTGTTTATCATGTACCCAAGACTTTCATCTTTCGCCTGCAAATTTGGGCGAGGCTAGCTCCAAGTGTCCGGCCTCTTAATCTCTTTCTTTTAATCTCTCCTAGTATAATCTAGGAGAGATTATAAACTACAGATTATTTGGCATTGGCCAGTTCTTTCTCAGATTTATCCTAGCGATTATTTATCATACATTCCTCTACCCACTTGTCTACTCATCTATCCATTTGAATATCAACCCATTTTTCTATCCATCCCCTTCTCCATCTTCCTACCTACTGTCTGATTTTGTCTCTGCCTTCCACTCAGGAAGTACTTGTGTGGGAACCGACCTGTGAGATTTATATTTATTTATGAGTTTATATTGAATTTATATTTACGTTAATTTATATATTTCGATAGCAATTTGTATGTTAAGTGGACTGTATTTCTGCAATAATCTCACAAATCGATCCTTACACATTAGGGGGGGTTTATATTAAATTTATATATATGCAGCCAATCAAACTACAGTATTAACTACATATATTAGTATACATTGAGGAGGTTCCTTATCTTATTGTACAGCAGGCTTAGTCCGCCAGGTATAACTGGGATGTAGACACCAAATTATCCTCGTTTGAGGCTAGCTTCCATCACCCAGTAACTGATGTATCAAGTCTTGCTTCCTCCTCTTGTTCCTGTCAAAGGGCGTTAGCTGTAATGCCGGAATCCTAATATGACAGCTATATCAGAGAAAACACTGTATAATAGATGAGATAAGGACCAAGGCTTAATTACCTTTATTATGAGGCGGTTCGCATTCTGACTGGATCGCCCTTATCTACCTAACATTTAACTGGCCAGAAATGATTAGATAAACGGGTTTCGGTAGGACACTTCCCTTGATTATGTTGACGGGTTGATGATGGTAGAACACTATTCTGATCTCCATAACACTTCGTCCAAGAGAAATTATAGGAGCTGAATTTGCTCCCCTGCTCCTCTGGTCTTAACAATGGCTGACCTCTTCTTACTCACTGATGCTACTGGCCTACTTTGTCTAGATGTCAGTAAGTGATAGAAGGGTCACATTTACTTTATTTTGATACTGATAATTAAGTTAATTTATATGTGATGTTTTTATGATGGTAAAAGTCCAAAGACTTATGTATTTAAGAATAATTCCCAACAGAATAGTTGGTGAATTTATAGTACTACGTGGCAATGATATCCCGTTTTCTATTGATGGAAAATTCCACTACAAGCTACATTTTCTAAGGGTAATTCATGTATACAACAGCAGCAATATTATCTACCTGTTGAATGTAATATTATTAAATGGTGTCAGGTTTTCCGACAACTTGTGGTTCCTGAGCGCTGTCTACAGCCTGACGGCTGAGAGGAAAGTGCTCAGGACTCGTAGTCCTAAGGTTCCGGATTCAATCCCAAGCAGGAGGAGGAAATAAATGGGCAGTTTCTTTCACCCTGATGCCTCTGTTCACTTAGCAGTAAATAGGTACCTAGGAGTTAGACAGCTGCTACGGTCTGCTTCCTGGGGATGTGTAACAAAAAGTTGGCCTGGTCGAAGACCGGGCCGTAGGGACGCTAAGCCCCGAAATCATCCAAAGATAACTTACTCTTTCTCTATCGTCCCTATGGTGTAGTGGCAAGACACTCGCCTGGCATTTCGCGAGTGCTTTGTCCTGGGTTCGTATCCTGCAGAGGAGGATTGACTGGGCATCAATCCTTAACTGTAGCGTTTGTTTACCCAACAGTAAAATGGGAACCTGGTTGTTAAACGATTTGGTGGGTCGTATTCTGGGGTATATAGGACTAAGGACTTGCCTGTAACGCAATGCTTGCTAGTGACTGTACAAGAATGTAAGAACTCTTGTTTATCTAAATAACAAAATCTATCCCGGCCCAGGATAGTCTCTCTCCCCCACCCCCCATTCCAACCCCCTTGTCTCCATTCTCCACCTTCACTCTTCAACCTTGAGCAGACATTTCCATTTACAGTATACATATGTGGATTATGTACTTGGCTGCACCCCGAGTGTCCTCCTCGCCCTCATTAGGCCTTCTGTAGTTTGCCTAGGTCTTCAAGAATGTACTAAAGTGTAGGGTGGTAGTTAATGGTTGTGCTCATTAGTTCTTGTAGTTCCTATCATAAAACACATCATCTTTCCAAATTGACATTGGAAAAACCAGTTATGCATCAAATGACATGGATGTTGTCTAAGGATTAAAGACGGGTGCTCAGTAAACTCTGCCTTTCCCAGGGCTTTATCCCGGTCAAAATCACTCTAGGAATGGAGCAAACACATTACCACTGCACCACAGACTCTTACCACAAGGTCCACTGTTACAACCCATTTCTTTTGAAATCAAGATTTTAAGATTAACTATTATTCTACTAATGTCTTACAACCCAGATTCCATGTAGAAATGACTTAGGGTTATATTCTCAATAATCAGAGAGAATGCATTTGTATTGTGGAAAAAACAATTTATTTACAAAATTACATTGTAACACATTGGGTAACAGATCCAATGGCAATACATCAACAAAACTGCAATATTAGTACTGCAACAAGATTTACATACCATCCTATTAATCACATAACTTACATATTTGAACAAAATTCAAATAAAATTTAGAAGAATTTTTTTTTTTTATCTGCAATTAAAATCATTGTATGAAGTTACTATGCATTTCATACAATTTTAATAGTCTGAAGTGTGTTCTACACAATGTAAAGTGTGTTTAAAATTGCAGAGTCTTTACTGAAAGAAACTCATTGTTATGTTGCTGTACCATTAAGTTTAAACATTATATTTTTTCATACAAATTAAAATGTACTGAATACCACAAGCATTTGTATCATATTGATTACTGCATTAATATACCTTACTTAAGGTTATACAGTTATATATATCCATACTCCAGCATTTGTTCTATAGTTTAGATTTTTAATATTAAATTTAATACACTGATGAAGTCTTGAAAAGCTTACCAGCCTTCAAAGCTAAGAAAATCTTAAATGTCAAAATCAATGTCAACTATTCAAACATTATTAAAGTATTTGTGGTCCTTGCAAATTACCGACTTTGGGCTTTAAGCTGCTTCTCTCGCCCTTTTTTGCCTTCCAAGATTAGCTGTCTTTCATCTTCTGTTAAGTTCTTATTGATGTTTGTAAAAACACCAGTGCCAATTGTGACATTTCCTTCACGAAGAGTAAACCGCTGACCTTGCTCCAAAACCATGGGTTTCATCAAACGAATAATGAGCCTGCAAAGATAAATATATTGTTTCCATATTTTTGTATATACAAAGGCCAAGAATACAAAATGTAATAAAAGTCTACAAATGACTGTACAACTCAGAGAACACTTGCACTAACACACTCATGCATATCATCCACTCCCCAACACATTGCAAAACTAAGCATACATGAATTACAATTAAAGCACAAAAGGCAAAGTGTACAGTGCTTAATTGTGAATATTTCATACACCAGCAATTTGTCCTAACAGACTGTTGTCACCTAGCCTTAGACTCCTGCCATAACGCGTGCAACATTCACAAACAATCTCCACTTGGCTGAATCATGTAGTACCATTGTCTTCCAAACAAGAGCTTTCACTGCAGGGCTATTTTGCCTTCCCTAGCTCAACATTCAACTTCCCATGCACAAATTTTCTTGTTAATTGCATTTCTCAGTACAGTATTTAAACACATTAATATGCTTGCAATTTATCCGTGGTACAGAGTTCACTTTTCTTCCCACTGTAAAAATATGACGCGTGTTCACATCCACATATCGGTTTTTTCTCATGGCTATTACAATCTCTACTAGAATAATTGCATAAAAAATTACTAGTACTTTAGGTATTCTCTAATATTCCTCCCATGACATCTGCAAAGATTCCATCCATTCACAAGCCTTTTCATATATATATATAACTTTTAATTTATCTATTTATATTTATTTGAACAATGCACTATCAATGTCAATACCAGAAACCATCACTTTATACATGCTCTTCTTCCTACAAGAAAAGTTTCATAGACTGAATAAAATTGTATGAACTCTATAGATGCTCAAATCCTCCTACATCAATATTCATCATGTGCTGTCTTCAAATCCATAAATTATATACAGTACAATGCTCAAATTACAATTATATTTTTATTTACTTTTACCCCCCCCCATCCCCACTCAGCCTTTCAAGTACCACAAAACTACAGTATTTAGCTATATATTAATCTAAAACAACCATACCCTTCTAACTATACCCACTTATCCTTTCTTGTATTTATATTTTTTGAGCTAACAGTGCAAATTAATCTATATTAAGATAATCTGAATGCCATAATCGTGTGAAAGGACTATAGGAAATTCATTGCAATGGGCAAGAATAAGAGAACCATGGAAATGATCATAAAATTGTTAAATTTAGTATAATTGTTTACTCAACAATAACAAAAATGTATAGAAACATACTTGGCATCTTCTCCTGGCATGATCATCTCTTTATCCTCTACAATAATCTGAGAAGAGCAACGCCAAGTTTTGCTGTAGACTTGCATCTGATGAAATGATGTGAAAGGTTTTTGCCTGCCTCCTTCATCTTTCGTCAGTACATACACCTGTGCCTCAACATGATCGTAAGCTTTGACGGTACCAGGTTTAGCCATGATCTAAAGCAGAAAGTAAAATAAATCTCAACTTCCATAAAAATACAATTAGAAAAATATATATAATCAGATCAGAATATTTTCTTTGGTAATCACATGCTTGAAAAAATCAGCAATGAGTTTCAGGCGACATAAAATAGGCACCCCTTAATATTTTTAAGAAAAACATAACCAATGAAAAAAATGACCAATGAAAAACATAACCTAAGAAAACATAACCAATGAAACCAAAATTGAGGAAATGCAACTAAGGGAAAAAATCAGGCTAAATGAATGCCACACCACTTCATACTGTTGCCTGGAACATGGTCTCAAGAGCAACACCAACAATTCAGGATTAAGTCATGCCAGAGAAAAGGGAAAGTGGGGTCCCACAGGGCTTTGTCCTAGGATCATTGTTCTTATCAATGTTAATTACCTACCACAAACAGCGAGCTCCTACGTGTCAATGTTTGAAGACAATACAGAACTAGTGAGATAAAGAACCGAGGAAGACTGTAATGTGATCTAGGAGACCCTGACAAATTCAATAAAGATGGGACAAGAAGATAGATCTATATGAAACACCACCATAAGGAAAAGGCAACTACTAATAACAATAAGAGACTATCCTTTTCACTTGAGCTTCTCATGTTAATGTCAGTAGCATACAGGGAGTTTGCAAACATAAAAATTACCTTTAAAAATCTGAAATGCATGCACACTGCCTATGCAACCTAGTACTATCCTCCTGTTAAGATAGTATTTTTTTTAACTGTGGACACTGTCATACATAATAGACAATTAGATAGAAATTGGTACGATTCACTTTACAGTCAGAAAAAAGAAAGCCAAAAACCAAACTTAAATATTCCTAGGCCTAGTATTGCACATATATGTGCTAAATTAGGCCTCTGTACAATAGCCTTTCTTTGCAACATCAGTACAAAAACTTTTCTGGTTTGTCGAAATTCAATAGTACTAAATTTCAACTTTTTAATTGCCTTTTGTATCAATACATGTACTATGGGCCTCATCGTTACTTTAAGTACTACCTACAGAGGAGGATTGGCTGGATAATGTGAAACCATTATCAAGGTATAAAGTAACAGCCTAGAATCTGCATTTCATGAAGCAGAGCAGAAACATTTACAAAGTACAAAGGTTTGCAACTTGACTAATAGAAAAATTGAGAGAAATTAGCAATGAAGACAGGTTAAGAGAACTCTACCTTATAACCTTAGACACAAAAGGTACAAAATACTGAGGGAAAAAGAGACATGGTGGGCAAGGGCATCCCATTTAAATTGTAAGGAAAATAGAACAAGAAGTAAAATAGGTGACAGCTGGACACAAAATTAATAAGCATAGAAATTTCTCTATGAAAAAGCATAGAATAAATAAATTACTAAGCATAGAAAGTGGTAAGTGGAATGCATTAAAGAAGTGATCAAAGCCAATTCTATCCAAAACACCAAGAATATATGACAAATTTAACATCTAAAGATATCATTAGTGTTCCAAGAGTTAAAGGTTTAGAAGCGAGGCATGAAGAACTAATCTCACTTCCCATAGTCACTGATAGGGAAGCACATATGACCAAAATTTAAATTCTTATGACAAGTGAAAACTAAGGAATGAAGGCATAAATGTACAAGCTAAAAGTTAATGTATACCATTCAAAGATCTTGACCACCTCTGCCCAACTCTACCCTTGCACATCCTGATCCTTACAACTCTCTTCCTCCTTCACCTATGCACCGTAAGTTAGTACTCTGGAGTGTTTACTTACCCCAGCACTAAAAACTAAAGCAAATTCACTCCAGTTATTTATATAATTTAACATAGATTTGTACTGATATTTCACTGTCTTGTGATTCTTTGCATATATTTGTCATCATGATGCAAGTTGTTGAAGACAACACTTTTGTTTGGTGGTGGTTTTGTATGGGGGTGTAAAAATACCCTAGGATACTAATGTAGGGCTAAAAATACATGCAATATTTCATGGTACAATATACAGAAATTGTAACAGTAACAGTAAAATTATTCGAAAACTTTGCTCCTGTCCATGTGGAACAAACAAAATGTATACATGACATTTCACCTGGCAACTGAACAAGCCAACGAATCAATTACCATGCCTTTAACTACATCGTCCCTCTTGAGACCACGGACAAGGGCGCCCATTTGATCTCCAGCTTGGCCTTCTTCCAGCGTTTTGTGGAACATCTCAATACCAGTGATGGTACTCTTTAATTTCTTCCCATAACCAAGAAACTCGCATTCCATACCCTTCTTTATAACACCACGCTCCAGACGACCAGTAATGACAGTTCCGCGTCCTGCAATAAAAGCAAAGATGTGACGCCTGTTTCCAGCACTAATGGTGATAACAACAATGTTCATGATCCAATCTCTTAAGACCCTGATATCTGTAATGGCATGAAATATGTGACATTTCTTTTAGCAGTCGTTGTACTGAACTGTACTGTATAATGTACCTGAAAACAGATAAAAATATATTCTTAGAATTCTGAAACACTGCATGCCTACTGTTACAAATATGTAGCTGATAATGTATCATTTTGTGTAGTGGGGGCGGGAAGTCAGCCAAGTGCTGCTAAACCAATAGTCACCATTATTCCTCTGCAAAGCCAAGTGGTACTTCAGATTAAAAATAATACTTCAGATTAAAAATAATTGCTAAATATATTGAAGTAGATGTAAAAAGTTTTTTCAGGAGAAGTGGAATCTTTTATATTTTCTACAATAATAATATTATTAGCATAAATATTTAGCGTGCTTTTATAACTGCTTTAACATCTGGTATTCTGGGGCAAGCGTTAGCAGGTGTTAACAGCAAACAGGACTAAGATGGAGGAAGGATTGATTGTGATCCAAAGTCGCTGGTGAAGGAATGTTTCTCACAATCCGGATATTCCAGCTAAGCCACTAGTTGTATACTTAATAATTGCAGGTTAAAGTAGTCACTTAAAACCACATTGGGTATTAAGTTACATAGAGCGTGTCCAGTTTTTGTACAACAATTATTGTGAGCAGATTGATATAATGTTTTCTGTGTATATTTATGTCCTTATTTGATGATGCATCCTCATTTATTCCAGGAGAACTTAGGCTTTGATGTGAAAATGTTTCACAGTGATCCGAGGGATTAGTGTTTGAAATTCATGTGTCGTCATGTGTATTCAGGTCCATTTCAACGTCATTGCACTTCAACTAAAGGCATCAAAGTGACATGTGGAAGCCCACCGATACAAAATTATGTTGTTTATATGTTTGTCTGTAAATATATTTTTAGAAATAATGTGCAGTATAGGTGTTTCTGCACTTTTGGGGATTTCCCCCTAGGAATTCAACAGTAGGCTACTAACAAATTCCTAGAACAACCAAGTGAAACTATCCATAGGGCAAGAGTCTATCTAGCCTAGATCAAGGTAAGCAGAAAACCAGAATATCTTCCATATTCTTAATCCTCCTTGAATTGCAATAATAAAATAAATTGTCTTAATACTGTGTACCTGCAATGTGACATTTTCTTTGGTTAATTCAGTATGCCTGTATTGTGATGCATTTTTGACACAGCCCACAAAATAGTTAAGGAAGGTTCATTGCTGTATTTCAAGCATACAACATATTTTGCAGGTACAGGAAGATGCACTGCTGTATTCAAATATAGTCTACCACGTCCAGCAGAATTCGGTTCTGACGGAGTTACAGAGCCCTTATCCAAAAATAAGCAATAATTCCAATGTATTTATTAAATATAATGAACAAACCTGAAATGGAGTAGACGCTCTCTACAGGTAGTAAGAAAGGCTTGTCCAAATCTCGCACAGGCGTTGGGATATATTCATCAACTGCTTTCATGAGCTCTTCAATAGCCTTAACACCTGTAAAAATAATACAAATAAAAATTTAGCAATAAGATCTGATTTTTTTTTTTTACAAAAATTATAGTTGACACAAGGCCAAAGTAATTTACACTTCCTGACGCTTATAAAATAGAACACATTTTAGCAACGGTGGCATGAAACTATGAGTATGGCAACCCCACAGCCCACCACCACAAGGCAGAGCACCCTTGTGCCCCATGCATCATTCAGGTGGGAGGGCTGGGCCCCCCCCTCTTGCCTAAATGGTGCAGGGGAGAGCCCAGTCCAGCCCTCCCATGCATCATTCAGTTTCATCAAAAAAGTTTCTTCCAAATACAGTAAAAGTAAAATTTATTTATTAATGTCTCATAACTTGAGAGTACCCCACTTTATTCTGCCTCCCCACCCCACAAAGGTTGGAAGTGATGATAATAAATGAAAAGCACAAACTATCAGATAACATTACATTTTCATTCTTGTTTCATTTCCCAAAAATCCATCATCAACAATTGTAAAGATATTGGCAATATTAGACTTAATAAACGTCTCAATCTTCAGTATGAACCAAATCTTTTTTTGAATATTACATACACCTATAAATAAATTTCTGTTTACCCCTATTATTTATCAATTCAGGAAATAAAATTGTATTTCCAAAACATATGTACACTTGCATTACAAAACACACATACATTAGCATTGTATGACAGGAACAGTGGCACTGTAAAACACATGAACACATCACTAACACACATGCAGACTTACAGGTCATATGACAATATTGAAGGAAAAATAAAAAAAAGGACAAAATATGAACACACATTGCTGGCTCATGCATTAAACACATCAATACTATATCAATGTACAAATCAATGCCTAATAATCATGACAAGTAAACACACAATGAAAAGTGTAAGAGAATCTTTCCTTGTCCATGTTTTATGTTATACGTACTAGTAAACAGACTTAATCTTTAGCAACAATTTAGGCATCATTTTAAACTGACAAATTTGTTTTCCGTACATAATTGGAAATTATTTCATATGAATTTACCTGAGGGCCATTAACACTATTGGCCTCAATGAGGACAGGAAGCTGGTGGCTTGTCAAAAGCCCCCCCTTTTTATCAAATATATATTAGGTTATTCATATCAATAGAAATAACATTGTTGATTAATTTTTGCACCTCACCTTTGGTGGGAAAATTAAAACCTCAATATTATATTTGCCTGAATCTTTTGAGAGACATCAGCTTTCATCCAAATTTGATGAACTTCCTCACAATGCACAATGTTGTGGTGCAGCAACATTGCTTGAGGTTTGTTTTTATATATTTGTTTCTTATTTACGTAATTTACTTAATTATATTTTGAAGATCCAGTTTCAATATACAAATTCCTGTTCCACTATTGACTTCTCTGACAGGTAAGACATTTTTTGGCTTTTCTGGGTTTTGGGCTTGTATTTTGTTCAGCAAAGAACATCCTCCTCTACCAAGGCACCATTGGGAGTACTGTAAAACCAGGAACCTACTTAGAAAGTTATGAAACATCCTCTTCTGGTAAGCCCTCAGTAGCCTCCCTCCCTCCTGTCCCATTCCTACCCCTGATCCCTTTCTTTCCTGTACTGATTTTGGGGTTCAGTACTCGAGGTTTTTAAGTGAGGTGGAGAGCGGGCAGGACACCAGGTGATTGATTCCCACATAGGGGAGCTGATCGGCCGAGCGGACAGCACGCGGGACTTGTGGTCCTGGGTTCAATCCCAGGCGCCGCCGAGAAACAATGGGCAGTGTTTCTTTCACCCTATGCCCCTGTTACCTAGCAGTAAAATAGGTACCTGGGTGCTAGTCAGCTGTCACGAGCTGCTTCCTGGGGGGTGGAGGCCTGGTCAAGGACCGGGCCGCGGGGACACTAAAAGCCCCGAAATCATCTCAAGATAACCTCAAGATAACCATGGCTACCACCTGGTGGCAGCCAAGGGCATTTGGGTTTTTTACTCACCTCAACAAGCGTTGCCTTGTTTACCTCATTGTTTGTTTCCAGAATAGCTTGCTTGTTTTGCTTCTTTTTACACATTTAACAAACAAGCCAACGACATCTGCTTTAAAACTTTTCTTGCCGCTTTAGCCATCGCTTAAAATATAAGTTTACAATAAAGTTATTAAAAAGAATCAAATAAAAAAATTATATGTATAAACAGGCTTACCAATTTCCTCATTCCTTTCTTCCAAGACTGCAAGAGCAGATCCCTTCACTATAGGAATTTTGTCTCCATCATACCCCATTTCTGTCAGCAGTTCACGGACTTCCATTTCCACCAACTCCACCATCTCCTCATCAGCAGCATCAAGCTAAAAAGAAATTATGTTAATAGGCTAACATGAATCCAACTGCTGTATGGTGCTGGGGATGATGGCAAGTGTAAGGTGGATATAAAGCCATTATTTGATTATTAACTTTTTGTATTAATACACGACTAGCAAACCAAGCACGGCGGGTATCTTGCTTTCTATTTACATGGTGTATAAAACGCAGTGGCATGCAAACAGGTATCATCGTCTACTCTGAACATATTTCCCCAAGTGCTCATTGCAAATTCTGAACCTACTAAATATATTGTAGGAAAAAAACAAAAGTATTTTCCTATTAAATACACTAAAAACCAGTTCCCTTAAATAGGTACTATTTAACAATTTCAACCAATGTGTCATTCATAACAGGCAATTTAACAAATACAGTACTGTATACACAAATTACTTGATGCTGCTAACCTTGTTTATAAAAATAACAATATGTTCAATGCCAATTTGCTTGGCAAGAATGAGATGTTCTTTAGTCTGAGGCATCACTCCATCTGTGGCTGCAACGACTAATATTGCTCCATCCATCTGCGAACTGCCGACGATCATGTTCTGTCAGCCAAGGGTGAAAATTATGTTAATGATGCTATCTCAGACAAATTTAAAAATAAAGTTTCCTATCAAATATTAATTTTTAATTCTATTTTGAGGATACTATTTTCATGAGGGAGTGACAATGTTGCTGAGCATTCACTAAGTCTCAGGCACTTTCAGGTACGGTATTAGAATTTTTAAGAATCACTTGAAATATTGACAAACAAAAATCTGCCATATAATTTGGCAATTAAAATAAAATAAGATAAAATTTAAAACTGCTTTAATACACACGTATACAGGAGAACAAAAAATAGGGCTTTGACTGGTACGAGACAGTGCTTTCTGAACACCCTCTTGGTTGTTCTACAAGCCCTTAACAAGGGTCTACCAGGACACAGCAGAGATGCCACGCCATTATTAACTGTTGCTACAACAAGGCACTTTTCAAATAATTTGACAAAGTACTATACTGTAATTTGGAAGGGAAGAAAGAAGTATGCTCAATTCGCCACCAGAAAAACTACTTGCCATCATACAAAAGATTGAAACAAACCTTTCAACTTTCCCCTTCAAATAATAACAGGGATTACCAGTACAGTCAATTGCCCTCCTGCTAACTGCTAGTTCCCGAGTTTCCCAGCACCAGCTACACAATAGTAATAGGAACCAACTGCCCTCACTTAAGTCCACCCTAGCAAGCTCAGGAAGTAGGAACTTCAGGGGAAGAAACAGGAGTAATTGAGTGGCTGCTTTGAAAGGAAAGTTTCACACCACTTGACTCCATACTTCTGAGCTGTGCCCCCTCAGTTCCACCTCAAGCCACCTCCACACATGCACACAAGAGCAACTTATCACAGCCAGCTACACAAAGCAGTTAGCCCTAAGACATGAGAAAAACTGGAGCCAAAGAAGCAGGTGGGAGAGATTGTCTAAAGCCACACAACATCACCGAGGTTAAGGAAAATGAAGATAGCGGCTTGCATATGTCCGATTCAACTACCCAAAACCCAGGACTCAAAACTTTGAACAGAACATTCTCAAGAAGACTGAGAGAATAGCTAATTTACTTAGATCAAGAACACTAGGAAAGATGTGGGGATGATGGAGCTTCACCACCACCTGCCTGCTTATCAGATAGATGCTAGCCTTAGTACATGGGCTTGTGCACTGTTGAAGTCAAATTTAATTGAAATGGGAGAAAGATGATTTACCTACAACACCCATTTAACCCTTCAATTGCGCATCGCATCATATGATGCTTTGACCGACTTGCAGTAAATTGCGCATCGCATCATGTGATGCTTTGGAGTACTACGCAAGATTTAAACGGCCCGCGGATACACGGGGTTCACCACACCTTCATCAGGGCTCTTGTAAACAGACGCCATTTTTAAAAAAAACCGTGAGCCAAACTCCCAGGTGTTAGGGGCCTTAGTACTGAGTCAGCTACCAAGCCTGACGCACGCAGCATGAACTCGCAGCACTGCTGTTCAGCTTGTGACCACAGCATCGCCTAAAAATGCCATAATATACTTGTTCATGCTATTATGTAGCGATGATATTATTACAGAAGACCCCTGACTGTGATAAAACTGACCAGGGTTCTGATAATAGCAGGATTGTGGTGATATTTGGCGCTGTGCACCATGGAGGGAGGAGTAATGCTGTCGGAGGGAGGATGGTGGCGTTGTCTTTTTGAGTGTGTGTGGCCACCTTTTATTGACTGCACTCACCATACCAGCTTAGTGGTTCGCTATGGTGAACACAAATGTAGATACTTATATATAACGTGTGTATAGTGCGAGATAACAGCGAGAGTAGGAGGTTGGGAGCCGCCATTTTGGTGAGGGAGGAGCGTCGTCTGCAGGACTTATCATGTTGTTTACTGATGACCACAATGGTCTTTGGGCACCATACCAGTTTACTTGTACAAGTATGGTGAATAAAACAGGCAGATATTTATATATAATGTGTGTATATAGCGTAATAACACCACAAACAGTATTGTTGTAGGAGAAATATTAGTGCGTCTGGCCTTGAGGGCGGCCGCCACCAGCTGACTGTGTGAGTAGCTACGTCTTTGTGCATTTACTCACCATACAAGCTTAGATGTACAGTTATGGTGAACAAAACATGTAAATACTTATATATAACGTCTGTATATAAAAGCAAAAACAGTATGGTGGGTGGAGAATGGTGGCAAGTCAGGTGAGGTAAGGTGAGGGAGGGAGTGGCAGCCAGTGGCAGCCAGTCACTGCCTGCCACTGCCACTGCCACTCAGCATACCAACTTAGTGGTTCATCATAGTGAACAACAACATGCAGATACTTATATATAACCTGTGTATATAGTGTAATAACCGACAAAGTATTTGTTCACTGTTTGATGAACATAATTGAATCAACAATATGCACACCATATTTTTGAGTACAATATAGCGATGATTCACTCATTTTATTATATAAATATATCACACTACACACTATTGAATAATATTACAGCAAAAAAACTACGAAAAATCAGAGGCATTGAAATAATTAGGTAATTATCTCTTTGTGGAAACTCTGGCCTGACAGCTGGCGATCAACAGACCGCCTGGGGACGCACGCTCAGTCAGCGCCTGATTTTTGCCAGAATTCCCCGCCCTATAGTGGGCAATATATGCCACTTAGGATTTTTTTATTATTTTTCCCGTGATCAGTGAACACAAATTAACAGGTTAGGAAGAAAAAATAATTTTTTTTTTTTTTTTTTGGTATGCGCCTGTGGGTGTCAAATGGTATATAGCTATGCACCATTTAAGGGTTAAAGGTTTAAAACAACAACAAAAAACAAAAAGAGGAATCACTGTACTTCACATGGGATCATAAAGCTCATAATTTGCTCTAGTGCATGACACTGCAGACAAAAATTAGGCTCAATCCTAAGGGCTTACTTTGATGAAGTCGGCATGTCCTGGGCAATCTATGTGACTATAATGTCTCTCTTCTGTATTGTATTCAAGATGAGCAATATTTATGGTAATTCCACGTGCTTTTTCCTGTGGAGCGTTGTCAATTTCATCATATCGTTTCAATTTTGCCATCTCCTTCCCTGCAAGGACTGTAAATAAAATTATTATTAATATATTGGATGACTACCACTGCAGAAACATGCTCAATGCTCACTTTCTTTTACCGAATATAATCTACTTTTACTGAATATCATCTACAAATAATGAACGTGCTTCCATACAACCTTTAAGTTATTCTCTAGTCATGACTTTCCCTAACAACTTACCCACATTCTGCTAGATAACAATTTGTAAACACACCTGGAAAGGAAGAGAGAAATGGGAGAGAGAGAGAGATGTAGAGTAGTACAAGGGAGGAGAAATGGGGCTGAGGAGATGGGTGGGAGAGGAGTGATGGGAGGGAAGAGGTCATGGGGAGCGGGGAGAGGAGGGAAAAGTGGGGGAGGGGAAGGGCAAATTGGGAGGAGAAGAGGAGGAGGAAGAGTATGTATGCAGTACTGTACATTAATTCTTATGAACTCCTTCATATATTAATTTCTCATTCACACTCTTTCAGCAAAAACTTATGCATATTTTGTTTGCATGCCCGAGTTATTTGTTCTCACATACTCCTCATTCTAACAGGTGTGGTGTGTGACTATGTAAGAAAATTTGCAACAGGACAGAATATCCACACTGTAAACATGGAATTACATATCAAGAATCTTGGTTGAGTGCTAAAACTACTGGAGTCTAACAAAATCTTTATAAAAAAATACCAAAAGTAGAGTTCTATTCATGTTCAGGGGCTATTCTAGATCAAACATACTTTGAACAGACATTTGCAAGTCTGTTTGACTAATTCCTGAGTAATATCAAGTACTGCACTGTATACAGTGATAATTAGCCTGTCACTGGTTTTCCTTCAGACATTTTACCCAGAATCTTTCTACAGTACTGTACTGTACTGTAATGCACACAGAATTCTATTATACCAAGGTTCCACTATTCTGACCAGGATTCCACTATTCCCTAGTAAGTTAACTAATGAATAGTAAGAAAAATAAATCATGTACCTTTAGTGATAGCAGCTGACAGGGTTGTCTTTCCATGGTCAACATGACCAATAGTGCCAATGTTGCAGTGAGGTTTGTCTCGCTGGAAAACCACCTTTTCAGCATAGTTACGAGTCTGGACAAAGGCAGGAATAATCCTGCCTCTGCTAAGGCTAGCGAGGCTTCCACTCCGTACGTAAGAAGCCTGTAGATTTGTAGAAAACCCTGGGAAGAAAGTTATCTTTTCATTAGCCACATTATTCTAGATATGATATTACAGTATGTTTTAGATAAACTAATATTGTATCTAATTTAGCCCTTTTGCTATGGTTCAGGTCTCATGTCTCCATTTTCTGTCAAAATAAAGCTAAAAATACATATTTGATATTTTATGATCTTTTTTTTCTA
Source organism: Procambarus clarkii (assembly GCF_040958095.1). Lineage (NCBI taxonomy): Eukaryota > Metazoa > Arthropoda > Malacostraca > Decapoda > Cambaridae > Procambarus > Procambarus clarkii. The sequence goes on from NC_091231.1 coordinate 16,875, forward strand.
ACATTTACAGTAAGAAAAGAAACTTCTTTCCAAATGTTCCATTTATAAATAGAAAAATATAATCCCAGTAATTCAATATCCAGGCCATAATTGTTCAAGACATAATATAATTAGAAATAGTGTACACCCATTAAGCTTTTGATAAGGTATCACATATACCTGACAAGGTATATGACAAGCATATTACAAGGAAATTACAAGCATACAAAATAAATGGTAAAGTACTAGAGTGTATAAAATAATAGTTAAAATAAAGAAGGGAAAATATCCCTTCGGATCAACATGCAGATATTTCCATCCAGCCATGTGCAAAGCCTCACTTAAAGAAAACTGCTAAGACCTTTACTGCCCAGAATTTCATGTGAAAGGCACAGAACACTACAGAGTGACAAACAGGAAAATAGCTCGGGCTCAGAGGAAAATAATTTTTTTAGAGCTGGAAGAAAGCAATTTCAAAAGGTGGAACAGAGGGAATGCATGGTACTGGAACCAGCAAAGTGAACCACACATATCAGATGAAGACGAGGAATCACAATAATGTGGCTGAAATATGTTGACCAAGTCATACACTAGAAAGTGAAGGGACGACGACATTTCGGTCCATCCTGGGCCATTCTCTTGAATTGGTCGTATTCCAGGGAAAATTAGGATTAAGGACCTGCACAAAATGCTATGCATGCTAGTGCCTTTACAAGAATGCAAGAACTCTTGTATATATATATATAAAAAAAAAAAAAATTAAGTGCCTAATTTCTTCTTGAAACAGTATTTTGTGCTTCCCATTTACCCAGTACTGTATATATATAGAAAAGCAACTTCATTCCTATAATTTAATTTTCTCTCTCTATACTGATGCTACCTTGTTTACCTTGAGGTGCTTCCGGGGCTTAGCGTCCCCGCGGCTGCTCGCAGCCTGACATATGAGTCACAGCCTGGTTGATCAGGTATCCTTTGGAGGTGCTTATCCAGTTCTATCTTGAACACTGTGAGGGGATTGCCAGTTATGCCCCTTATGTGTAGCGTAAGCGTGTTGAACAGTCTCGGACCTCTGATGTTGATAGAGTTCTCTCTCAAGAGTACCTGTTGCACCTCTGCTTTTCAACGGGGGTATTCTGCACATCCTGCCATGTCTTCTGGTCTCATGTGATGTTATTTCTGTGTGCAGGTTTGGGACCAGCCCCTCTAATATTTTCCACATGTAAATTATTATGTATCTCTCCCGCCTGCGCTCAAGGGAGTACAGATTTAGGCTCTTTAGTCGGTCCCAATAGTTTAGATGTTTTACTGAGTGGATTCTAGCAGTAAAGGATCTCTGCACGGTCTCCAGGTCAGCAATTTCTCCAGCTTTGAAAGTGGCTGTCATTGTGCAGCAGTACTCCACTCTAGAGAGCACAAGCGTTTTGAAAAGTATCATCATCGGTATAGCATCTCTAGTGTGAAAAGTTCTTGTTATCCAACCTGTCATTTTTCTTGCAGTTGTGACGGCTACTTTATTGTGTTCTTTAAAGGTAAGGTCTTCCGACATGAGTACACCCAGATCCTTTACATTGCCTTTTCGTTCTATGTTATGATTTGCCTGAGTTTTGTACGTGGTTTCCGTTTTTATATTTTCATTTTTTCCATAGCGCATAAGCTGGAACTTTTCTTCGTTAAACACCATATTATTTTCTGTAGCCCATAGAAAGACCTAATCTACATCGGACTGGAGGTTTGCCGTGTCCTCTATGTTGCCTACTCTCATGAAGATCCTAGTGTCATCTGCCAAGGATGATACAGTTCTATAGGTTGTGTTCTTGTCTATGTCCAATATGAGGATGAGAAAAAGTACTGGAGCAAGCACAGTACTGAGCTCAGTCCCTGGGGGACTGAGCTCTTCACAGTTGATGGGCTGGATTTTATTTTGTTGACTATTACACATTGGGTTCTGTTGGTTAGGAAATTGTAGATCCATCTGCCTATTTTTCTAGTAATTCCTTTTGAACGCATTTTATGTTCAATAACACCATGGTCACATTTATCAAAAGCTTTTGCGAAATCTGTGTAAATTACATCAGCGTTTTGTTTGTCTTCCATAGCATCTAATGCCATATCATAGTGGTCCAGCAACTGCGACAGGCAAGAGCGCCCTGTTCTGAAACCATGTTGTCCGGGGTTATGGAGATGCTGTAATTCCATGTATTTTGTGATTTTACGTCTTAGCACTCTCAAAAATTTTTATGATGTGCGATGTTAGTGCTATCGGTCTGTAATTTTTTGCCCCTGCCTTATTTCCTCCTTAATGAAGTGGTGCTATCTCTGCTGTTTTTAGTATATCAGGAATAACGCCAGTATCTAGGCTTTGTCTCCACAGAATGTGGAGGGCCTGCGATAGTGGTTTTTTACAGTTCTTGATGAATATGGAGTTCCAAGAATCCGGGCCTGGTGCAGAGTGCATAGGCATACTGTTTATGGCTTATATGCTCGTTATCATTTGTATTCATATTTTGTTACAGTGTACCTATCATTATGCTTATTTGTTAGATTAAGGACTTGCCTGAAACCCTATGCATGCTAGTGGCTCTACAAAAATGTACTACTTATCTTCAAGCCTATGTACCCCTTAACAACCCATTGTATCTTCTTGTATGCAGTCTCCATGGCGTAGTGGTAAGACACACTCCTAGCGTTTTGCAAGCACGTTGGCCTGGGTTCCCATCCTGGCCGGGGAAGATTTACTGGGTGTCAATCGTTAACTGTAGCCTCTGTTTAACCCAACAGTAAAATGGGTACCTGGTTGTTAAACGATTTGGTGGGTCGTATTCCGGGGAACAAAGGCTTATGGACTTGCCCGAAACATTATGCATGCCAGTGGCTGCACAAGAATGTAAGAACTCTTGTAGATATAAATAAAATAAAAATAAAAAATTATATGAATGAAAAAATAAATAAAACCTTCACGAAATTTTCACCTACCATAAAGAGATCATGTTTACTTCCAAGTCTGCTACTTGTGACGCCAAGATAGAGCGTCTAGAGCCAGGTTTTATGCTACAGAGGTCGTCTTACCTCTGCTGGGGGTTATGACGCCAAGATAGAGCGTCTAGAGCCAGGTTTTATGCTACAGAGGTCGTCTTACCTCTGCTGGTGGTTATGACGCCAAGATAGAGCGTCTAGAGCCAGGTTTTATGCTACAGAGGTCGTCTTACCTCTGCTGGTGGTTATGTCGCCAAGATAGAGCGTCTAGAGCCAGGTTTTATGCTACAGAGGTCGTCTTACCTCTGCTGGTGGTTATGACGCCAAGATAGAGCGTCTAGAGCCAGGTTTTATGCTACAGAGGTCGTCTTACCTCTGCTGGTGGTTATGACGCCAAGATAGAGCGTCTAGAGCCAGGTTTTATGCCTCAAGAGGCCGTGTTTACCTCCAGCGCCGGCTACCTCTACCATTACCCCCCTAAGAGTTAACGCCAGCAATGGACAGCTGCAAGTCATTATCTACGATACCTGCAGCATCTACACCTGCTTCTGTGGGTGTTGTGTATCCTAAGGGGTGTAATTGTGGTGTTGTTGAGGAGAGGCGAGACTTACTAGCAGGAGAGAGTGCGAGGAGAACCCGACATGCTGCCATGTTGAAGCGTCGTCTGCGACTGCAGGGGTTACGTATTGTAATATTTGTATCATAATAAAAATAATAATACTAATATTAACAATAAAAATAAATTAATTATTTAAAATACTAAAGAATATATGCAGGGATTTAATAATTGTAACAGAAGTTGTACATTTAAAAAGGCCAGTAATACGCAAAGCGTATGGGGCGTAAAACAATAGGTTGCGGACAGGGCAGCTGACCTTACATGTGATAAACCTGAAATTGAGTTACATCTAGGCATTTCAGTCTGTTGTAAAAGGAGCAATGTTCCGGGAAATTACAGATGGCGGGTGCGCAGTCTTTGACACTCAATGGGCAGAAAGCACAAATGTAAAAAAAAAATACCAAAATTTAACTAAAGGCCACTATCTTGTGACGAGGACAGGAAGTCGACGGATTGTCGAAGGGCTCCCCCCATTTGTCCTGATGATTTTGTCAATTTTTTTTTATTAACAGGCTTAGGTATACACAGCAATGTGCTGCTGCCCTATTCTATATGGAAGATTACACAGGATTTATATAAAAAACGAGCTATAAGTTTATCTAATATTCCCATTTCACAGGATAGTTAAGTCATACATGGAATCAGGGGAGAAAATACAAAAATAACCAACTCTGACAAAGTCAGGAGAGAACATGAGATGTAAGGCTGTAAGATGTAAGCCCCCATTAGCAAAATCTGAGAACAGCATAAGTATATCTTCCAATATTCCTGAGTGTATTAAGTAATTACAGAGCTCAAAGTACCTCATACCATTTGGTCCGAAGTCATTTATAACAGGGCAATCACAGATATAGTGTTGGAGAGTATGTCCCAGCTCTTGTTCATATAGCTTACAATTGGAATGAGCTGGATTTTGATTTTCAGCAGCGTTTTGGTATTTTCGGCTTCGGCGGGTAAGCGGTTCCATGGGTTTATAACGAAAACGCTGCTCGAAACGTTGTGCGTACTAGTGGCTTTAGGTATTGTATGTACTAGCTCTATCTTTAAATCCAACATTATGTTTGTAACTCATCTTCAATGTATGTAACTTTACCTGAATAAAAAAAAATCTAATCTAATCTAAATCTAAAAAGCATTTTCTGTTTTCCACCCTACATTGTGGCTTGTTGAGTCTAAACCCGTTGTTTCTTGTTTGTGTTACATCTGACCTTTTGAAGAAGTGGTCTGGATCAATACCCTCAAAATTGTTCAGTATTATAAAAATTTTAATGAGATCTGTAATGTTTAGAACCGAGAAGTACATGTACAAGCAGCACAAAAAGAGCCACTAGACATTGCAATTGCCAGAATTACACAGATATCGATAGGCAGGTGGCTGGAGGTATGAATCCTTCCAATGGTGAACACTCCAATTTTAAACTATGTGAACAGGACACACACTGTAACATTATCTGTGAGTGCCATTATCAATGACTTCAGAACAAATGGTATGAGATACTTGGAGCTCTATAACTACTTCGTACAAGCACGAATATTGTGAGATATTATTCTGCTCTACCCAGAGTTTGCTAGTCCACAATAGCAGACTAGACACCCATCACGTTTTTTCTGATTGAATTTATGATTAGCCATCCTGCAGGATGGGGATATTAGATGAACTCATAGCTAGATTTTGATCAATATATTGTAATCTTTCATACAGAATAGATTAGCAGCACATTACTGTGTGAACCCAAGCTTGTTAATGATAAAAAAAATTACATTTGCAACTCAAGGCATTGCATGTGATCTTTATGCAAAGTGGTTCCACAAGTAAAACTAGGACCCTATACCCAAAACAAACTACCAGCCTTCGTTTTTATGGTTAATATCCAGCAAATCAAAAACTGAAGGCAATACAAATGTATCAGCTAACATTTCATTAATATTAATATTCATTAACAGTGAATATTGCGAGTGAATTACATCTTATATACATATAGGCTTCAAGAAAGACTAAACTCTCTAAACATTTGCTGGTATACATGTACATTATTATAAATGTCAATTAAATATGGCAGAATGTTTGACATAAGATGTTTATTATATCCAATGCCCTACACCTTATATTTCTTACCAGCATTTTGCTGAAATCACCCGAAATCATTAGAAACTATACAAAATGAAGCCATACGAATAGTTTTCAGTGCAACTTAGATGCACATTTATCACAGTCATCATATTTTATTTATAACATGTACAAAGTGGTTACTTAATGATTCCCACTGAGCAATAGAAAAGCCCATACTAAGGCTCGTCAAGGTCCCCCTAGGTCAATTATAACCTTTCCCAGAATGCAACCCACAGCAATTGTCTAACTCCTGGGTGCCTATTTTACTGCTAGATGAACAGAGGCATCAGGGATTGAATCTAGTTCCTTTGATTGTGAGCCAAAAACCTAAACCATTGTGCTACCAGTATTTGTATATTTTGTAAAGCCATTACCATATACGAAACAATGGTGCAGCTAAACAAGACCTTCTATATCAACCTTCTGAGATTCAAAATCACCAGCACTACTTATGAGACAAACTGACCAGTGATCTTGGCAAGCAAGCAAGTGCAGCCAAGTCAACTGAGTACAAGTGCAACCAACCTTATCAAATTAAATATTCCTATTGTGTGTAATGTACCAGCTAATGTACAGTCTGCACTCTGCTATACAAGTCATCACATTCATCACTAAAAAATCCAACCACTTAGGCTGGACGGTGGAGCGACGGTCTCGCTTCATGCAGGTCGGCGTTCAATCCCCGACCGTCCAAGTGGTTGGGCACCATTCCTTCCCTCCGTCCCATCTCAAATCCTTATCCCAACAAAGTGCTATATAGTCGTGAGGGCTAGGCGCTTTACCCTGATAGTCCCCTTCCCTTCATCAGCAAAAAGGGTAACTACTCAAAGCAATAACACAACACTAATAATACCTTTGTAACTAATTATAACCACATGAGCACTGTGCTTACACTGATGGTTCTGTAAACTGTCAACAGCTTGCATTGCAAGTCATGTTCTACAAAAACATGTGTACAGACTGCTAGTATGAGGCTAAACAACTACCTAAGCGTCACACACAGTTAGCTCCACTACAACTAGCCAATAATACACTGAAATATACAGAGAGTAATTTTAAATTTGACTAAAAGTCAACAGTTTAAACCCCAGTATGCAAAACGGGTAAAGTACTTAGAATGTTATATCATCATTTACAGTACTGTAATATATATATTAATGCAGATACAGTAAATAATTTCAAAATTTCCTACTTGCATGAATTCAGTCTCGCACAAATAATATCCACCACGATAGTCAAAGACAGATAAAGTAACATGTAACAAACTCGAAATTGAACTAGACCTAGGTATCAGAATCTCTTGTCAAAACCACACTTCAAGAAACTAGGGCTCATGTAAGTGCAATTAATGAGTCATAAGGGCATAAAACATTAGTACTGTATAAAACTGTTTATAACCGAGAAATGTATGCTAGGACACCACAAAACATCCTCAAGTGTGACAATACAATTGGTAGAATCAGACTGGGCAATCTCACAACATTGAGTGCTCCATATGTAAAATCTATTTATTTAAACTAGGACACACTAATATTAGTGAATACCCAATTATTAATGATTTGTATTCCCAATTATACAAGATACCTGGAGCTTCGTAACCATTTTGTTTCATCTCGGTTATTAGAAAATACGCTCGTAAATGCAGGCTAGTAGGTAGACTCACATTCATGTATGAGTCAACCATTGTGAGATAGGGACATTAGGGAAATTTAGCAGGCTCATCAACATATTTAACTCCCCTCATATAGAGAAGAGTAGCAGCACAATGCTGTATACCTTTTAAAAAATAATAGCCTGTCCTGCATAATATTGAAAACTGGCTGGCTCAGTCAAAATGCAGCTCCTGGTACATCATTAAGCATCAATATCCACTCTCAGCACTTGACGACTACACTCGAAACAGAGTTAGCAGATTTTTTGTAGCCTCCAAACAAGACCGTTATAACAGCTTCTTGTAATGACAACTGTCAATGAAGTCAAACTATATTCCCAAAACAGGTGGGTTGTCTTCAATCATCCCTCAGCCTTTTGTGAACAGCTCTTAGAACAAACTATCATATTCTTGTCTTTTAATATTGTAATACTGCACTTGAAGTTTCTGTTGCATGTGCAAATTAAATGTAACTATTTCTACAGTTGACATTATATTCCATACAAGGTAGGGTAATTATCAGAAGAGTGCACCAAGCCATTATGACTATATTGCATTTGGAAGGAATGAGGATAAGGATTTAGTACAAGATGGAGGAAAGAAATAGTACACAACCTCTTGGACGGCCGGGATTGAATGCTGCCCCACAAGTGAAAAGGTTACTCTACTGTCTATTCCAAGTTGTTGGGCACATTACCTACAAGTGATTATCAAAATTAAGTGCAAAGCATGGAAAGCTATATAATACCTGCCTCAACAAAAAAATTTAATTTTCACCTTTATTCTCTCGATGATAATGCAACAAATGAAGGTATAGTTATGTTGTTGGCATTTAGGTTTAGAACCAGGTACTAAAACTAGTTAGGTTATAGAGCACCATGTGTGCGTGTTGCATGTCTCCCCTCCAATGTAAACATTACCCAAGAAGCACTAAGATAATGATAGGACTTTACCCCCTTGAAGAATAGCAAATTTATTTTTCTCTGAACTTTTAGGACTTGAAACAAGCCATTCTACAAAGATAAGTATTGTACCAGTACTGATTGCTTCCTAAACCTTAACTACCCTATGTACTTCACAAGAGATTGCCGAAAGTGAGCAATGATCTTGAGTAAGTGTATTTGTTCAGTAATTATTTAGAAACGGCTGAAAATAATTTCATAACCTGTACAAAGGATGTGATTAAGAAAACTAATATCAATATAAAACTTGTATTAACATGAAAACATCATTACCCCTAGAAAGTCACCAAAAAATGATAATGACAATATATATATATATATATACAGTAGCAATTTTAAATGAAGATACACTCTGCAGTTACAAGTGAAAACATTATCTTGCTGGAATACAATCTCTGAGTAGTTAAAAAAAATTATATGCTAGAACACGTTTCCTTCCTCTCAGTTTAATTAGATGAAAAAAGTGGTGTATTCCATACACTTTAATCAGAACTGCAACAATGATTTAAAAATTCAAATGCAGTTAAACAAATTCCATTCATACGAATGAAATTTGTTTTAAAATAAATTTGCTAATAAAAATATACCACTATTAAAAAACAACAATGTTGATTTACATATATATACGGCAGTGACAAGAGCTTCAACATTTCAGTGTATTCCCCAAATCTTATATAAACCTAGCCATTTATGAATTGTTATATTTTCTACTTTAAATTCTTACTTAAGAGCTAAATTTATTAAAAAAAAAAAATTGTAAATTACAGTAATAGTGAAGTAAATCCATGGTCAAAAAACAAGCACAGGACAGTAACAGAAAAGTAAACATACTAAAGCTGACAGCCCATTATACCATTTCCATCCACATAACTAAACAAATTACTTAAAAAGATACAACAGGAGTCAAATCGAGATTTAAGTGAAATTACAGCATGTTACTACTGGACACAGACACACATGATCATAAGTTTTAAGGTACCAAAAGCCTTCTAATTCTGGTTATGGCAGCTGCCAAAAAAGCAACATGCCCAGTGGCAGCAGAATACTCTTCATGAACTTTTTGCAGACGTGGTAGCACTTCCTGCAATGCTGTCGATGCCTGTTTACGCAGACTGTCAATCTCTGTGGGAGTTAGAGTACGAGGAACCCCAACTTCCCGTCTCGTGAAATCATCTTGTGCAGGGCCAGGGGCTGATGGTGCATGGCAAATGAAGTACTCAAGATGCCTCCAAAGAAGAAATGCTGCAGATTCAGCAGCATGAACAGCAAGTTGCTCTTGACGCCGGTGCAAAGCCACAACTTGACTCAAGTGCTCCTCGGCTAGTCTACGCACAGCAGCAGGTGAGGCGGCATCAGCCAAAGCACTACTCACATACTGACGTAAGTGTTCAACTGGCTGATTACTTTCCAAGGCTTGAAGACAAGCAGTTGCAGTTTCACAAGCACTTCTGGCAACAGTAAAGTGGTGACTGACCTGACTTGCACATTCTACCAAAGTTGCTAGGGACAGAGGCCGTCCGACAGCTCCTGTGGGTATTCCATTATCCATGGATGCTCGGAAAACAAGAGTGATATCACGAGTATCAGTTCCACCATGAATAAGACGAGCTGTGGCATAATTTAGCACTGCAGCTAGAGTAGTTAGAGTAGCTGTACGAGCCATTTCCTTTACATTTACACCTTCCTCATTCTCTGGCAACATGTCCAGGGCAGCAGACAAACGACTCTGAGGTAGTACGTGTGGTAGCAAGGCTATAAGCAGTTGCTGGAGCCTAGTTGCTTGTGCTCCAGACTCTAAATCTGATGGATCTATGGCAGTTATGGGACCAGGAGGAGCAGCACCTGCAACTGCTGCTGACAAAAGGGCTACTTCCTCAAGAGCTTGTAAAGATGGTAAACTTGGAACACACAGACCAGAAGCAAAAGCCTCGCCATGAGCAGCCAAAAATCTTAATAAATGGGCAGTTGCAGAATAATTGTCACTTCCCAAAGATGTCAAAATGGCCAAATAAACTCTTATTGCTGCCATTAAAACAGAGCGATACCGCTGCACAACACTTGGAAGAAATTCTTCACTACTTGCAGACTGAATAGGTTGAGCAGGACGATAGTCTAAGGCAGTCAACTCTGATAGACGTGTGGTAAGACCAGATTGTAATAATTGCTGTGCTCCAGTTGGGGACAGTGCTAAACGAGCCAACAGAGACATACGGGCTTCATACACATATAAAGGTCGCAAATCATCATCATCAGCTGTTAACAGTGAGAGAAGCTGCCGATCATCAGTTCTCAATGCATCCAAAAGACGACGTAGGTGTCCATGGTCAGCAAGATGTGACAGCAGCAGTGACTCATTGGTAAGTGGGGCAGCACGCTGTTCCAGTGCAGCAAGAGCACTAAGGCATGTCAAAGCTAGCACCTGACAAACGTGATGGCCACCGCCTGCTTCCACTGCCAAAACATCTACCAACTGGGGTAATTCGTCACGTACAACATCGTAATTCTCACGGTGAAATTGCTCCTCTTGAGTTTCACGTGGAGCCAAGAGAAGGGACTGGAGACTATCTGCATCCTCCCCAGTCTTGTCAACAGGATCAGCACATATCTGCAAGTAGTTGAGAAGAGCAGCGTATATGGAAGCACGAACTCCTTGGCTACATTGTTTGAATCGTGCCACACATTCAACCAGTCCACGCAAAACAAGTTGTAGCGATGAAGGAAATTCAGCCTGAACTGCACAATTCCCACTGTCCAGCATGGACACATACTGTGGATGATGGTGTGCTGGCCTGGCATGGAGAGTTCGCAAAGTGGTTACTAACATCAGTAATGTTGATACCAACTGTGTGGTTAGTGATTGAAGGGCAGTGTCATCCAAAAGTCGACGAGTTAAATCATGAGTAAGTGTATGGAGAAAAGTGTGGTGGGTTGCAGTTTCTATCAAGTCTGGAGGAGTCACAGCTACAACAACTTCCACAACTTGCCTCCAACCTTCCAAGAAGTGCCTGTGTGCAAATAACAGTGCTCTTGTTTGGTTCAGCATTAGAGCATGCCCCATTACCAATTCCAACTCCTCTTGCAATGGATCACGTTGAGTTAAAGAGGTTCCAGAGCCTCCTTCTTGTAGCAAAGCTGTCAGCTGCTGATGCAACATTTTTAAATTAACTACAGGACCCTCGGGTGAGGGGCTCTCGCAGTTACCAATGAGCTCTGATGCCCTAGTGAAGTACTCGCATTGCAGTGGTGCTGGAAAATCTATACTGAGATCAATAGCATCTAATAAAGTGAGAAGTGGCCCACGTCCACCACTGGATCCACCAGTCCAACCCTGAGAAGCATCCAAGGGTTCTTGCTGAGGTAATTCTGCTCCTGCTACGAGTAAATGAATCAGTCGGGCTAATTGTGATCGTTGTTGATGTGTTGCATGATAACGTAGTTCCAAGGCTACACATCGTAATAGCCATCCTTGAGACAAGAGACGAAGCCTAGAATCGGTGTGCGGTAATCCCATAGTAGCAACTGTGCGGTACAAAAGATCCTCAGAGGATCGAAGAAAACGTAAGGTGGGTGCCGAAGTGTTGATATCACTGCAGAGTTCGTAAACAAGTCTGTAAGCCACTTCAGACAGGCTTGGTGGGCACGAGGGTAGAGAAGCAAGTACAGCATGTATTGCTGTTCGGGGATACCCACGGGCTCCAGCACCTAATAAATCAGAACGTAAGGTGGTCATACCATCTGCTGTATAGCCAAGCAAGAAGTGAGCCACATTTGGAGTTGGAAGTGGCAGATATTTTAGAAGCAAATTTAAAGCAGCATCTGCAGCATCTAAGTGTTCTGGGATATCCAATGCAGCATGATCTATTACTTCAACAAAACTGTGTCTGACTGAAGTGGCAGTAGTTGCAGATGATGTGATTAAAGAAAACAGATGGGTCTGAGAACTGGGTCTTGCAGCCGAGGTTGTCAGAAGACGGCATGCTAAAGCAGCATGACTGGGCAGATCTTGGTGATGGCCAACCAACCTTACTACATTCAAAAAATGGTCACTGACCCCTGTATGAACATTAACTCCCATGAGTAAGCGCTCCACACCTAGCACAATATCTGGGTTATTTGATGTGCCTAGTACCAAGTGTTGCTGTTCTTGTGCTTCAAGCAAGAGCTGCAATACCAATAGCAGACTTGCATTAAGATCTTTTTGACCAGGTACTTCCTTGTACTGTTCTAAAATTTGAACTCCATCATGCAGTACTGAAAGCACTTGCTTCACAAGTTGAGACTCTTGAACTAAATCTAAGAGAACTGAACAACCTGGTGCTTGCCCAGATCTCTGCTCCATAGTTGATGTTACTGTGTGAAGTTGTTCAGTAAGCAACTGGTATAGAAGTTCCAAGCAGCCACAAGCTACAGCCCAACGTTCACCGGAATCTCTATAGGCACGCGAATCATGCCGTAAAAATATTCTGTCTCTTATCAAGTCAAGATATGGGCGAAATCCTGGCTGTCGAGTGGCAGCACCAAGCATTGGAGGTATGCCTGCACGAACTAAAGTCCCCAACAATTTGAGAATTGCCCGAGTCAAGGTAAATTCCTCCCTGCTACTCTCTACTTCTTCAATGTCAACAAGTAGGCCACGTGGCTGATATCCTGCAACACCCTCCTGAACAGGAATCAGCCCCCCTCCTTCTATCAATTCCCAAACTCTCTGAGCCAATGCTGGGGTACCACTAAATGCAGCAAGAGTATTTACAAGTTCTACTTTGAGTGCAAGAGGTACAGCACATGTTAGCAAGCCTGTGCACACATATAGTGGAGCCCATGCAGCATTATCACACAGTGCCACACGTGACAGCTCATCCTTTTCAGCTACCATTGTAACTAACTGCAGCACTGCTTGGATCCCCTGTACCTCTTGGGGAGTTATGCCTCGTGGGGTACCACGTGCACGGTACATGGTATCCATTGCACCAGGTTCTTCAATTCTCAAGTTGTTATAGTATTGAGTTAGAGCAGTCATAAAATGTTCCCAAGCCAAGTTACTACCATGTGAGAGTGGTTGACTGTTCATTCGCAAAAAGTTGTAAACATACTGTGCAGACCGTGGAGTTGTGGCTAAACTGGTTAGAAGGTTAACATATGGTACAAACAGAGAAGGAGGCAGATAATCTCCAGGAAGTCTGACAAACTTGAAGAGAGCCATCTGTCGAGTTCCTTGGCCACGATACTGCAGAGATGCTGTGGGAAGAATCTCGCTAGGACACCAATAATCTTCAACCAGCTCACCACATTGTCCATCTTGGTATAAAGCAGCCAAACAAATTAAAAGTTCCTCGAAAGGTTGATCCAAGTTTGTCGGAGGTTGAAGAGACTCTCTTAAGTTTGCAGTAATAAGTCTGGAATTTTCATCAGCTCTGTTTTTCATAGCTTTAACTCTTTCAGGAACGTGAATTATAAAATCAGAGAGGATTGAATGAAGACGCTGGCAGTAAAAGGTGTCGAGAGGAGTGTTCTTCTTGGAGAGTATAGAATTCTGAATAAATGAAAAAACTTTTCCCTTTAGTGAATCATCAAGAACAGCATCATCGTCCTCTAGAATATTATCAATGTCTGCTAACTGAGTGGCAACAGCAACCTGCCTTAAGTTAGCAAGGCTGACAGCCCAAGCTAGCTGCACTATGGCTTTCAGTCCCGGGGTTTCCCAAGCTTGATCTGACCTTACCTCATGATGAATTTCTTGTACAAATGTTCGGTCACTTGATATAGGAAACTGAGTAAGAGCTTCTGTCATGTCTTCTTGGTTAAGCAAATGTCCCGCTTCTAAACTATAAAGAAGAGCCATCAATAGACTTAAATTAATAGGATCCAGAGAACCATCACTAGTTTCTGTCAACTTTACTTTAGACATATATGCTAGAAGACGGCGACATTCGTCTTTCTTGAAAGGTGTTTGTGCAGCCCAACAAAAAAGTGTCTCGGCCAGTAAACTGCGCACTGCCAGAAACTTGTCTAATACCATTTTTCTGTGCTTTGCATCTCCCAAAGCACGGTTCTGCTGCAACAGCTCTATTTCCTTTGTGATGTCCATTGATGTGACAAGTTCCAAAATCCTATCCACTAAACTAATGTTAAGAATTGGTTGCAGATATCTAGTAATACTCTGAGACAATTCTTCATTATCAGGAAGAAGTACCCATGAAATTCCTTGCCGAGCCTGAACCAACGTTTTGAGGGCATGAGCAAGATTAACTCTACTATCATAATAAAATAATATTGCAATCAATCCCCTCGGAACACCAGGGTATAGTGTAGACTCCTCTTCAGCTGATCGCAATAATGACATTGCAGACATCTCACTCATGTTGAACATGTCAGATATAATGATGGCCTCCTTTACAAAGGACTCCGACAACTTAGTTGGGCCAGTATGACCTTGTAAGGTCATTGGTTCAGTGATGGAACGTTGTAGAGTAGACCTGCAATAAGAGAACAGTCTATACAATATCTACCGTAACCTTGTAAATCCACTAAACTTTACCCAAATCCAAAAGCCTTTAGACTACAATTAAATTTAAATTTCCAGCTATATTAGGTATATAGTAACAATAGTTATGCATAAACATCCATAAAATAATGGAAAGCTACATCATAAAATTAAAGATAAAAAATACTTCCAATTATCTACAAATAAACTTTACCAATACAGTATTTGTTTAATAGGCCAGAACAATAGCAAAATCTCTTACTAGTATACACCTTAGCAAGGAAAAAATATAGTTAAAGAAAGCATCTAATAGTATTTCATTAATGGAGATGAAAGGTGTCACAACATACACTTAAGTAATGCACTCAACAAGAGTGAAGCATTCAATCCATGGACTAGCAATAAACAGTAGAGACTATAATGGGTTCTACAAAAAAAAAAAAAAAAGTGGAACCTGTATATTCATTGATCCTATATTTGCCAAATTCGTCATTTGTCAAGTTCTCATGACAAAAGCAATACTTCCATATTTGTCAGCATTTCCCATATTCGTCACACACTGCCCAGTACAGGATCATCGTGCAGTCAGCTCGTCCACCCAGTCAGACTTGTGCAGTCGTTGAGCACACATCGCCTGCTAATTTTCCTTGGAAATTTTTGTTCTTTTTGTAATTTGGTAGTTATCTTTTGTAAAAAGAATTGACCATGACCCCAACAAAGCATAGTGAAGAAAAACTACCAAAATGCTGTGAGAACCACAATTGAGTTAAAAAAAGAACTTATTGCCAAGTTGAAAGTGGAAAGTGTTTCCATATTCAACAAGAATGGATAAATGACAAATACAAAGGTTCCATTGTACAGTGGTACCTTCGTTTACAAATTTAATCCGTTTCTAGAGACAGGTTGTAAGCCAAAATTCACAACCTGAAATGAATTTTCCCACAAGAAATAATGTAAATTTAATTTATCCGTTCCACACTCCCAAAAAATATTAACTTCAAAATACATTTAATACATAACACACAAATATTTTGTACTATAGCATGTACAAGTTATGGCTTGCCTTTATTGATGAATATTGTTGGTGTATGGAAGACGGACGGAAGAAGGATAATAAGAGGAGGGGGGGGGGGGGGAAGGTGTTTGTGTTAGGAAGAGGAGTCCCCTTCTATTATAACATCAGGCAGCGAAGATTTCTCTGGGGTACTCTCTCCTACGTTTTGCAGGCATACCACTAGGACATGGTTGTGGCTCACTGCTTGTTTGTCTCATTAAGAACCTTTAGAGACTTGTTTTTCCCTACATTTTAACACTTTTCTGTAGTGAGACATCACATTGTCATTAATAAGGTCAATGCAACAGCCTGCTACAGACTTATCTGGGCAAGTCTTTTCAGCAAAACTTTGCAGTTCTTCCCATACTTCACACATTTTCTTAATGAGGAAGGGACATCCTCTATTGCCTCTACTCAACTAATTTCTTAGGTTGAACCTTATCATCAACTTTATTGGGACCCCTGGCGTGATATATAATAATTACTTTTATGTTCAAAAACCCAAAAAGCAGAAAAATAATTAAATTCTTTACAAAGAATTCAAGCATGATCATCACTAGACGGGCGGCTCTGTTAAACTAAAGTGAGGTCGCTTGTGCCACTGGGAACCACGTGCTCGGTCGACCCCTACGTATATCAACAAAGTTGCAAGGCGAGGCAAATGTTGTAACCCAATTCAAATTTTCTGACAAAACTGCATTCGCAACCCGAAAAATTCGTAAAGAGGGATGTTCGTATCCCGAGGTTTCACTGTACATTAAAACTTAAAAATTTTATCAGGCAACAACTTTCTATGTGCAAAAAATGCTGGTACTGTACCTACATAACAGTTAAAGAGTGCATTAGGAGAGAACCAAGTATCTGTACTGAATCCGAAATACATCTTGTCAATGTCTAAGTAATGAAGAAGGCAAAGAGAAGAGTAAAATAGATATAGTTATACAGTACTGTAATTACAAAATTGGCATTAGGATTTCAATAACAATAATAAACCTTACCTTTCATTAGCATTCTTTGGTGGGTTACGTAAGAGGGAAATGAATGAAGTGCGGTGCCGCTGCAGAGCCAGTTCTAGGTCATGCCCTGCTTCCAGGGCTTCTGGAGTGCCTCCACTGTTGGCACTAGTTTCTACTGCCCGCTGCACTGCTTGTGCCAGGGACACCATTGATGCCCACATTCCTTTATCTGAAAGAAAAACAGCTAAAGTGGACACAGCTACTTTCCACGAGTATTAAAACCTGACTTGGGCAATAAATTTGTGAGGAAAATTTAGGACCTGAAAGGTTTACCAATTTTATTTAATGAAATCAACCATCAACCAACCAACCAATATTTGGGTTCATTGCCATCAACCAGATGGCAATGAACCCAAATATATGGTTCAGTACAGTATTCTCCTTATTACAGTGGAATCGAAGATTCAACAAATTTCCAGTTGGAACACACATTCCATGCTGAATTTCGTCCCCCCAATTCGATGAACAAGAGTTCGCTGGAATAGGGGATGTGTGGATTTGCTTAGTGTGTTGGGACCAAGTTCACAGATGGAGACTACATTATAAGAAAACTGGGCCTTGGGACAGCTACTGAGCATGTTTAAACCCTAATTTTATATGTACAGTAGTAGTTTTTTTTCCAGTTGCAGAGGTTTTTATTCTGTAAAATATGGGCCCTTTTTCCTTTGAAAATCAGATTTCAAGGCTTAGCCATGGAAAATATACTAGATATGGTTAAATTGTTTAGACAGGTTCTCTCTATTGTTGCCCTTCATATGAAGGGTTGGAATTATTATTTCACTGTGAAATCAGCCCATAGAGCTTGGGAAATATTAGGTATGAATGGTAGCCCTTAATATGGACCATGCATCCTCGAGGCATTTCCAGTTGTAACAAATCCCTTACTGCAATGAATTGGGGTTGGTCCCACATGGTTCATTGAATCAACATTGTACTGTATCTTATTTTATTCATCCATCTCTCCTTTTTTGTAAAGAGGCCTTTCTTATTTGTTAAATACCTAGACATGCTTCAATTTCAGATGACCAAAGGAGCTATCCCCCAATTTTTTTGCTAAGCATCTCTCTCAAAAATATATTACTGGTATAAATATTCTCAACCCTCACACTGAAAAAACCTAGAGGACTTGTGTGGTGGTTTGGTACTAATTCAAGTCAAACAAACCCAGGTGTGCACTCAATTGGTAGTTTTACCTTTATTTATCCGAGGACCACTAACATTATAGTGGCCTCGATCAGGACAGGAAGCTGGTGGCTTGTCAGAGATAACATTTGCCCTGATTTTTTTCCTGCTGGATCTTAAAATTTAGCACAGTTTCAGCATTTACGGCTTTGGCGGGTAGGCGGTTCCATGGGTTTATAACGCTATGGATGAAACAGCATCTCCTGTTTTAAGTCCTACATTGTGATTTGTTAAGCTTGAAACCATTACTCCTTGTTTGTGTTAAATCTGACCTTTTCATGAAATTGTCTTGATCAACATCTTCCCAATTGTTCAATACTGTACTGTATTGTGTACTGGGAGGGGTAAAGCTGGATACCACTCAGTACATAAGGGTATTTATACAAAAAAAATTTGTATAAATACAAAAATGTATAAAATGTACATGTATAAAAAAAGAATTTAAGGGTACATATGCAAAAATAAAAATATTGCATGTTACTTTCAGTGTGTTAGGTTAGATTTATTGAAAAGTGTATATCCTTTACATAACCCAAGGGACTTTTTATGAACCTAAATTATTCCACAAAGCATGTCATCAGATTAATGTAAAGCAAAACCCACCAATATGACCATACCCTGTATAAGATACATAAATGGTTTCAAATAATGGTGCAACAGATACACGTTTCCAACACGAGATGACTTTATAATTCGTTATAAAAAAAAACTGATCCTAGAGGCCTGAGAGCCATATAAGCACACTACACCTACTGGCCATGGTGTACAGTACCGCATAGGGAGAAAGATCACCCTCTACATTACTGGACACCGCTCCTGTACGTGCCCAGGCAAGTCCACTACGGGCTCACCATAGCCCGTGCTACTTGCCCCGCTCCTGTGCCAGGTAAGTTACGGGCTCACCATAGCCCGTGCTACTTGGAACTTGTTCCGAGTAGCTGAATCTATAACATCAACCCTCTACATTACTGGACACACTCAATATCCCGAGTGTTGGAGACCTCCCCGGTGGCTGCCAGTCCCCCCGTGTGTGGGGTCACACCGCGCCTTTGCTTTCCCCCTGAGCACCCTGTGTACCCGGTGAAGCCAGCCTAGGGGTCATCAAGTGGAGTTTAAGGGTCCAATACTCACTGGTGGAGGCCATGGTGAGGTGTGGGAGGCCCGGGAGCCGACGGAGGCGTCGAGGGGGAGGTGAGCGGCGGCCCTCAGTTTGTAAACACGCAGCTGAGGCGCGCCCGCCGCACTGCTCACTTCGTACCCACCGCGCTGCTTCACCTCTCTTACTAAACCTTTCTCTAAAAACTTTTCTAACCTTTATTTATAACACAGTTCAACGTAATATAATTTAACACAGCTTAACTTTACTTATGTACGGGTTTCACAGAGAAAATAAGCTGCGTCAACATGTGTCTGTACGATTTGACTGTTCCACAGTTCCAAATCTCTGTACCAATCCCAGATCATCACCCCCCCCCCTTTCAACGATCACCCTTCATTAACATAATAACAATTAATTCGGTTTTTGGCGAACAGGAAGCCTGTGCTTTATATAAATATATATATATTATATATTTTTTGCATTATATATTATGCGTTATGCGTGGTTTCCTCCGAGGCTATGGGTCCCCCTTCCAGCTAGAGGTGGTACTCCCTTCTATATTATATATTATTATATATAAATATATATAAATTGATTTATAACTTTGTAACGTACGATTATGTTACGTTGTTGGGTACATTAGATACACAGTGTTTAGTGAGTTTCATATTTATTTAGTAGTCTTGGTTACAGTAGTCGGTCGTTGGCATTGTCGTAGACGTTCAGACGGAGCTTGCAGCAGAGCAGAGAGCTGAGTGAGGACTGGAGTCGCGGAGCTCCGTACCAGAGAGCGTGGCAGCTCGATTGGGAATCGTGTGTCTAAACTCGATGAGGAGCGAGAGCGTTGTAGCTCGATGAGGAGCGAGAGCGTTGTAGCTCGATGAGGAGCGAGAGCGTTGTAGCTCGATGAGGAGCGAGAGCGTTGTAGCTCGATGAGGAGCGAGAGCGTTGTAGCTCGATGAGGAGCGAGAGCGTTGTAGCTCGATGAGGAGCGAGAGCGTTGTAGCTCGATGAGGAGCGAGAGCGTTGTAGCTCGATGAGGAGCGAGAGCGTTGTAGCTCGATGAGGAGCGAGAGCGTTGTAGCTCGATGAGGAGCGAGAGCGTTGTAGCTCGATGAGGAGCGAGAGCGTTGTAGCTCGATGAGGAGCGAGAGCGTTGTAGCTTGATGTGGTCGTAGTCTGCTAAAAGCTATAGTCTTGGGGTCGATTAGAACTGTACACGCCGAGTACTACATTCTTGTGGTTGAAGAGGTGAGGTAAATCCAAAGCGTCGGTACTAGAGTTATCTGACTCACTGTAGAAATTGTACTGTCGGCTATTCGATTGATAAAGATTAAGCCACCCAAGAGGTGGCACGGGCATGAATAGCCCGTAAGAGATCGTCGGCTATTTGCAATTCGCTTGCTTATATTTGGTGACTACACTTCAGCTTCCTCCATCAGGATGGAAAGAATGTTACCTGTAAATAGGGATAGGATTATAGCTTGTGTAATTAGTGCTAATTAGTTACGCCATTAAGCTAATGAGAATCTGTCGAGAGTATATTGTTTGTACTCGCTACAAACTGTTGCTACCAGTTGTCTCCCCCTCCCCCCTCCCAATACTAATCACGTGAGCGGTAGTTTATTGTGCACCCCATACTCATCCCCTGTGAGTGGTAGTTTATTGTGCACCCCATACTCACCCCCTGTGAGTGGTAGTTTATTGTGCACCCCATACTCACCCCCTGTGAGTGGTAGTTTATTGTGCACCCCATACTCACCCCCTGTGAGTGGTAGTTTATTGTGCACCCCATACTCACCCCCTGTGAGTGGTAGTTTATTGTGCACCCCATACTCACCCCCTGTGAGTGGTAGTTTATTGTGCACCCCATACTCACCCCCTGTGAGTGGTAATTTATTGTGCACCCCATACTCACCCCCTGTGAATGGTAGTTTATTGTGCACCCCATACTCACCCCCTGTGAGCGGTAGTTATTGTGCACCTCGTACTCACCCCCTGTGAGTGGTAGTTTATTGTGCACCCCATACTCACCCCCTGTGAGAGGTAGTTTATTGTGCACCCCATACTCCCCCTGTGAGCGGTAGTTATATTGTGCACCTCGTACTCACCCCCTGTGAGTGGTAGTTTATTGTGCACCCCATACTCCCCCTGTGAGCGGTAGTTTATTGTGCACCCCATACTCACCCCCTGTGAGTGGTAGTTTATTGTGCACCCCATACTCCCCCTGTGAGCGGTAGTTTATTGTGCACCCCATACTCCCCCTGTGAGCGGTAGTTATTGTGCACCTCGTACTCACCCCCTGTGAGTGGTAGTTTATTGTGCACCCCATACTCACCCCTGTGAGTGGTAGTTTATTGTGCACCCCATACTCCCCCTGTGAGCGGTAGTTATTGTGCACCTCGTACTCACCCCCTGTGAGTGGTAGTTTATTGTGCACCCCATACTCCCCCTGTGAGCGGTAGTTTATTGTGCACCCCATACTCACCCCCTGTGAGTGGTAGTTTATTGTGCACCCCATACTCCCCCTGTGAGCGGTAGTTTATTGTGTACCCCATACTCCCCCTGTGAGCGGTAGTTTATTGTGCACCCCATACTCCCCCTGTGTGCGGTAGTTTATTGTGCACCCCATACTCACCCCCTGTGAGTGGTAGTTTATTGTGCGCCCAATACTCATCACGTGAGCGGCAGTTTATTGTGCACCCTATACTCATCACATGAGCAGTAGTTTATTGTGAACCCCATTCTCATCACATAAGTACAACGGTAATTGCAGAAGGCCTATTGGCTCATACGAGGAAGCTCCTATTTATAACCACCCAATCCATACATGTCCAACTCACGTTTGAAACAATCGAGGGACCCCACCTCCACCACGTTACGCGGTAATTGGTGCCACAAATCAACAACCCTGTTACCGAACTAGGTAATTCCTGTTGTGTTATGGGGTGCACAATAAACTACCGCATGTTCACCCCATACTCATCACGTGAGCAGTAGTTTAATGTGCATACATTGTAACAAAATTTGAAGAATGAAATAACATTCACTCTTCGTAATACTATATATGAATTAAATCCTAAGCAACTGATAATATATGTAATTGTGGCAGAGGTTTGTAATTGGGCATAGCTGCAACATTAAATTGACTGCCGGTTTTAAAAAATTAAAAGAGGTCATGTTATATTACCCAACAACCCCTTTTCAATATACATTTGGAATACTTCATGATGAATTGGCAATCAAATAATCTATGTAGGATATTCATTGGTCGTCCCCCATATATATCCTTGGTTATATCGTCCCTAATGTAACCAAGCTCCAATTCTACTCTCTAAAATAGGGGGCTGTCATAACAGAAGTTTCTCTTGAATGCTATACATTACAAATCTTTCTGCGACATAAATCTTTGCATCCATTATATTGTTCCAATGCCCCCTTTCCTATAGATACGTCGTCTGCTATTATCCCATAATACTGCTGCTATGATCACACAGGTAAACTATATCCGTATTTTACCCTTGTACACCCACTCCGTTTAGCGGCTCTCCCGTAGCATAATGCAGTCTGTGACCAACCCGTCCTCTTAAAAATAACGTCACTTTTGGCTCGTATGTGCGCTATGGCCAAATTTGGACGTAATTTGAAATGAAATCGACTCACAAAAGTGACGTTCTGTTCCGTTTTCTATTGGAGTCGTCCGGCGTACGCGCAGAGGTTATAAGAGGACACTTTAAGTTCACGTTTTCCATAACGTTTTGAAACTTTATGAGAATTTCCTTCCCACCTAACCTATCAGAGGACCCTTAACTTACTGTTGTTGAAAAAAAAAAGTCCCAAATTTATTTTCATTTTTTTCATTTTCAAATTACGTCCAAATTCAGCCATACGGGCAAACGGCCAAAAGCGACGTTCTTTTTAAAAGGACAGGTTGCTGTGACATCGGCCCTCAACTTTAGGGTCCAGCAGGGTTCGATTCTTGGGCATGACAGAGAGGTTTGGGCACGTTTCCTTTCACCTGATGCACCGACTGTGCACCTAGCAGTAAATAAGTACCCGGAAGTTGAACAACCGTTGTGGGTTGCATGGTCAGTATACTAGGCGCTTTTGGGGGGGGGGGGGCTAAATTCACGAAGCAGTTATGCAAGCACTTACGAACGTGTACATCTTTCCTCAATCTTTGAGGGCTTTGGTTACATTTATTATACAGTTTAGAAGCATGAACACTTCCCAATCAGCTGTTGTTATTGTTATTATAAGCCTCCTGGTGTTTCAGAGCTCGTTAACTGTTTAATAATTATAAACAAATTAAGCCGCCAAAGATTGAGATAAGATGTACAGGTTCGGAAGTGCTTGCGTAACTGCTTCGTGAATCTTGTTCGAGCCGGAGACCTCAGTAAATCCTTGCTTATCGGGCGACCTTCCCCGGACAACCGGAAACAAACATGTTCATATCCATCTTTATTTTTTGTTGCATTAACTCTTATCAAAATAATGTTTACATTTTGTTCTTTTATTCAAGATAATGTATTACTGTAGATTCACTAAAGTCCTAATGTTCTTTACAAAGTTTCGAGGTTTAGTTATCATTACAGGATTATGTATTGCAATAAGGTCACAGGCGAATGAATGGTCCCAGGTTCGATTCCTGAAGCATTTGCTTAACGTCATCTTTCATCTGATGCCGCTGTTCACTTAATTAACAGTAAATAAAAACCCAGGAGTTTAAAAGACATTCTAGCTACAATTGGAAATTTTCAGATGATACATACTAAGAACTATGGTAAAATAGGAAGCAAAAATTATATTTGGGCCATGCAGAGAAACACAAATGGTCTTAAGACTGGCAAATGCTCTTTAATATTGAAAAATGCAAGACGAATAACATGAGTATGAAGGGAATGACAATTCACATCACAGCTATCAAATTAACACTATCATGCAGCAGATTGACGAAAAGACGTTAATTCACGGGCACTTAATTTGGCCTGGGTTCGTATCCTGGCCCGGGAGGATTGACCAGGTGCCAACTCTTAACTGTAGCCTAAAGAACTCCCTCTAGTTCTTTAAGCATTTCGTATGCTTAAGAATATATGCCACATTCTTTAGAGGAAATTTTGATCATTACTTAAGATCCTATTACAGTATTTGTTTAAAAAAAAAGCGGGCAAATTAAAATCCAACAATAGATAATAATTTCTTTAATAATGAAACTATTACAATTATATACCCATTTAAGAGATGCTTTTGCAACTGTACGAAAATATAACTAAGGGAACAAACAAAAAGACAATATTGTAGTGCAAGAGTTGGTGAATCAGGCAAGACACTATACAGTATCTATTGTGTAAACCTCAGACCTGTTTTGTAAATGAAAAAATTTATAGTGTATGCAGACCCAAAAAGAACAGGAATTCAAGTTTCAAAACTATGTAACACAATTCTCCTGAAATATTTCAGCCATATTTACTGCCATTTAACCCTAAATACAATGGCCTACATTAACCCTTGCACTGTACAGATACAGTACTGTATAGTATCTGTAAAAAATACAGTACTGTACTACATTGAGGTGTGGCAGACTTAAAATAGTTAATATTGGGAAATTAAATAGGAAAAAAACTTGCAAAGGAAGATTGGAGCACGAAAGGAAGTTGCAGATATCAATTAGAGAGAGGTGGGGGTTACAAATTTTGTTCACAAAAAGCAAACTGAGAATTGCATTTTGCCTACAAATCCCAATAACTGCTAAGATTAGACATTAGGTAGTACTACCTAATAAAAGAGAAGACCTTGCTATTATACATAAAATTTATTAATTATAAGAACTTTGGAGCAATGTGACATCATGCATAAAAATGTGTGTAAAATATTAAAAAAAAAATATATTTTATTTTGCTTAAATTAACTTTGTTTATTGTTTTACCTTAAGTTCTGCAAGAAAAGAAAATATAAAAATAATTTTTCATATTTAATAAAAATAAGGGGGTATTTTTTTAATAAAAATAAGGGGTAATTCTTTATACAATTTTGAAGAACTGATATCAGTATCAGAATTTATAATTATATTTTATGAAAATCAATTTATCCAAGAAGACTTATAAAAAAATCTAATTTGTTTTGTTTAGATTTGTGCAGTCAAAGGTTTATGGCTTCTTTACCTGTCACTACCATTTTTAATCCAGCCAGCATCTTGCATTAAAAAAATATATATATTATTTGTAAATGACAATCTATAAAAGCAAAACAAACTTTTTTGTCTAATTTATACAAAGTACTTCTTCAGTACCACATGTGTGCTTCTATCACATGTATCAATCCATTTGTAAAGCAAAACTACCTTTTTCAAAGCTGGACGTGTGTGCGCATCACACACATCCACTCAGCTCCAAAGCAAAACTACCGGTACATACACTATTACACTAAATGATACTAGAGGAAAATATTATTAAAATACTGTATATCTTAGCATAGAATGTTTTACTATTCCATATTTAACTTTTGAAAGGTATTATTGTAGTCACAAAGTAGCAAAGTACAAAAATGGCATTTTGGCATTGTACAAACTTTTCATTAAGCACACTACAGTACAGTAATATTTAATAACAATTGTAAGAAAGGATTCATATTTAAGGACTCTGAGATACAAATGGCTGCTGAGAATCGGACAACTTAAAAAGAGTTTCAAAAACAACAAAAATTACAAGTATAATGTGCAATTCCTTATTTTTGTGTTTAACAACTAGACTGAAAAAAGGGGGTTCATGTATAAACTAATATGATTCCATTACACAAGACCAGTATATGTATATCAAATTATAACTTACAATGTTTATATGCATCACACACACTTTGATTATACAACCAGCTATATTTTTTATATTTGCACCATAACTACTTCCTGTTTATTGGTTTAATAAACAATTGAACAGCAGGTGTACTAATTTTGTGACTAAATTACCCTACACACGACCATAGAAAATGCCTTTAGGGTTAAAGATGAGAGGACAAGTCAGAAGGCTGAAAAAGTGGTTATCACCCATAAATAATTCCTAGCAAAACATTTATATAATGCTTATGTCTTTATTACTATATCATCTTCTATCTTCACTTCTAATAAAAAAAATTCTATAATTAATGGAACATTTCAAAGGATGCTTTTCAAAATTTGCTAGAGAATTCAAGGTATTGATTAAACATTTTTCAACTCCTTAGCCATTAATAATGATATCGTAAGAATCCTACAGTATATGTAAAATTAATGGAGGTGAAGATATGAACACATTCTCTCCTTTTGATAAAAATTAAAAACCTTTTGTGTGATATTTGAAAGTCTCTATTCCATAATGAACATTCATAGTCGTGTACTGTAGTATAAAGCACAATGATTTTGGTATTAAATATGATGGGCAAAGAGCTACACAAAATATTAAATAAGATATGAGGATCTTAATTGTTCAATCAAGAATACAACAATGACAGAATAATGAAATCACAGTTACAGTATACTAAATGCTATGTTAAATTGTTGGTAAATTAACGGTAAATGTACAGTAATATATACTGTATACGGTAAATATACCGTAATATATATTAACGGTGAATTTACCGTAATATACCATTGGTAATATACGGTAAATTTCCCCCAAAAATAAAGTTAGAGCCATCACAAACAATGAAATTTTTAGGCTTTGTACTTCATGCAGAAGTAAGTAATTATCAAAAGAAGACACCAAGCCGGGAAGCCAATACGAGAACAAAAAGCGCATAAGGCGAAAGATATCAATGGTATTTGATTCACCAAGGAGTTTATCGAGGAATAAGTGACCGTGAGGGACACTTCATGCAGAAGATATACTGATGTTATCCAACTTTATCCCGTAAGGTAACTATATTTTCTAGTGTCAGTGTGGGACAACGACAAAAAAAAATCGTCAGTCCAGTACACAAATAAGCACCATAAAATTCATTACTTAACTGCCTTTACTGAAACACTGTGCAGGATGCATAGTACAATAATTGAATATTTAATGTTCATTAAAGAAATAAAACCTTTTTATGCCTTGCTTCCTTAGAAACATTTCCAAAAATTTCTAAAATTATTTATGTACACAAACAGCAACAAAACAAATGCTTCAAATTACTTAAAAAGCAAAGAATATAATGTATTATATTGCTGCTTTTTATGAATGATTTATTCTGAATATAACATTAATTATCTAAAGCACAATGAAATCTCAAGAATGTGACGTATCCTTGAGAAAATTTTGATGCCGTATAATGGGATCAAACCTGCATCCCTGAACTCCCTAAGCACATGCACTACCAACTGGACCATGATGGACTTAAAAATATCATGATCTAGTCAATAGTATGCGTGCCTGGAGAGTTCAGGGATGCGTGTTCGATCCCAATGTAGTCTCAATATTTTCTCATTAACTAAATTTTCAATTATGTCTCCTGTTTCCCATCACCGTTTCATTTACACTTGACAACTTAGCAGTAGCAGCAACAGTTGAAGCAACATCTCTACAACTAAGTGATGAGCAGATATAAACAAAAAGGTGAGTGTAGGTGACTAGATGGTATAGCCAATGTTGCACACACTGCAGGTCTTGGGTAAAAACAATCATACCCAAAATGGTTCCCACACATCACTAGACCGTGTAGCCACAGTTGGTGCACTTTGGTTCACGGCAGCAGCAGCAAAATGCAATGATGCCAGGGACGATTCCTAGGGGCAGCAACAAACAACAGGTGATCCATGTGCAGCATGATGCACTGTTCTTCATCTTTCCCTTCTGTTGTGGGAAACAATAATAGTATTAACTCAATATGCACACATTGCCAAACAAAATAATAAAATTAAATTGCACAGAGCAGTTTGCTTTTAGTATATTTCTTTAATTTTAGCATGAACCTAATACATAATGGTATTAAATGAAAGTTGTAATTCCTTGAACCACTTATGCTATTAAATGCTGTGCAAATATACATTGCCTTATAATGATGTAAATTTACTGTACAGTGGATTCCTGCTTCAATACAGCAATTGGCTTTAATGCCTTCCAATGTATGTAATTTTTTCTTTTTCTTTCCTCAATTACTTATAAATAAGTAGATCTGAAGTTGTAAATAAACTTGTGTCAGCAGAGCTATTCACATTCCTACATCATTATGTACAGTACAGTAATTGAAAATTAAAAAATTAAAGAATTTAAAAAATTCTATCATAAATGTTAAAGAAATATACAATTATTTCATTAAAAAAAATGTACTACTGTAACAGCAATCTGAGGCAAATAACCCAAGTTTGCTTACATGATTGTAAACTTTGTGTGTGGGATGTGTGATAAGTAAATCAAATTATAATTATTTCATTGTGTTGGGGGACAGGAAGCCAGAGTGTATTCATACATGTTTAGAGGTCTATAACAGTACTGTATGGGTAAAAATGGATTAGGCTGAGTACTAACCCTGCAGACTGTACAGGTACCAGGTGGCAAGCTCTCTGTGGCCACAATAACAGTTGGAGTTGACATGACTGGCACCTGTGGAGAGAAATCACTGAGCAATATGTACGCTTTAAAACCATTCAGTTGGTTGTAATTCTGACAGGCTGACAGATACTCAAATTGCTTTAAGAATAATGAATGAGATTAATATTTGATAAGCTCAATTTAGTCTGTCACACACACACTCTAAACTAGAACTACTATAGAGATTAAATTATACAACTGCTAATTACATACACAGTATTGAGAGTACTATAAGGAATTACAGTACTTTCATCAAGCATTTCAAACTTCATTATGTGCTAAATTTCTGGATGTAAATGGAGGGCCACTAAATAGTACAGTAATATTAAAATAGGCATTTTTTTGTAGTCCTCTAATAGAGGACTTCGGGGGGAATGATTTCAGGGCTCAACATCCCCGCGGCCCAGTCCTCGACCAGGCATCCTGGTTGCTGGACTAGTCAAACAGGCTGCTCGCAGCCTGACATATGTTTCACAATCTGATTGATCAGGTATCCTTTGGAGGTGTTTATCAAGTTCTCTCTTGAACACTGAGGGGTTGCCCAGTTATGCCCCTTATGTGTAGTGGAAGTGTTAGTCTCGGGCCTCTGATGTTGATAGAGTTCTCTCTCAAGAGTACTTATTGCACTTCTGCTTTTAAACGGGGGTATTCTGGACATCCTGCCATGCCTTTTCATCTCACGTGGTGTTATTTTTGTGTGCAGGTCTGGGATCAACCCTTCTAATATTGTCCACATGTAAATTATTATGCATCTCTCGCCTGCACTCAAGAGAATACAGATTTAGGCATTTTAATCGGTCCCAATAGTTTAGATGTTTTACCGAGTGGATTCTAGCAGTAAAAGTTCCCTGCACGCTCTCCAGGTCAGTAATTTCTCCAGCTTCGAAAGGGGCTGTCATTGTGCAACAGTATTCTACTCTAGAGAGCACTAGCATCTTGAAAAGTATCATCATTTTATAGCATCTCTAGTTTGAAAGGTTCTTGTTATCCAACCTGTCATTTTTCTTGCAGTTGTGATGGATACTTTATTGTTTTTTTAAAGGTAATGCCTTCCGACATGAGTACACCCAAATCCTTCACATTGCTTTTTCGTTCTATGGTATGATTTGACTGCGTTTTGTATGCGGTTTCCGTTTTTAGATTTAATTTTTTCCATAGTGCAGGAGCTGGAACTTATCTTCATTAAATACCATATTATTTTCTGTAGCCCATTGAAAGACCTGATTTATATCTGATTGGAGATTTGCTGCATCCTCTATGTTGTCTACTCTCATAAAAATCCTAGTGTCATTTGCAAAGGATACTATAGTTTGTGTCCTTGTCTATGTCCAATATGAGGATGAGAAAAGTACTGGAGCAAGCACAGTACCCTGGGTGACTGAGCTCTTCATGGTTGATGGTCCGGATTTTATTACAGTAGTAAGATTTTGTTCTATCCTTTTTCCCCATCCAGGTACTTCCTTACTTCAACTACAGTCACCTCTATTTCATTCTGTTTTTCAATGGTTTAATACTGCACCTGATGTAGATCCCATGAGAGCATTTGTTTCATTCATAAATACTCTATGGTAAATTGAATTTGCTAAACTGATGTATACTTTGTCATTATCTAAGTTACCATCTCTCTTCAATAGTCTAGAACTCTAGATACTCATCCCACTGAAATTTATCTTTTGTTCACTTGGGATTTGTAGTCCTAAGGGACCAGGTTCGATCCCCGGAGGCGGAAACAAATGGGCAGAGTTTCTTTCACCCTGATGCCTCTGTTCGCCTAGCAGTAAATCTGTACCTGGGAGTTAGACAACTGCTACGGGCTGCTTCCTCTATGTGTGTGTGTAATTACCTAAGTGTAGTTACAGGATGAGAGCTACGCTCGTGGTGTCCCGTCTTCCCAGCACTCTTTGTCACATAACTCTTTGAAACTACTGACGGTTTTGGCCTCCACCACCTTCTCACTTAACTTGTTCCAACCGTCTACCACTCTGTTTGCAAAAGTGAATTTTCTTATATTCCTTCGGCATCTTAGGAATTTGTAGTTTCCACACACATCTTCGGTGTGTGTGTGTGTGTGTGTGTGTGTGTGTGTGTGTGTGTGTGTGCGTGCGTGCGTGCGTGCGTGCGTGCGTGCGTGCGTGCGTGCGTGCGTGCGTGCGTGCGTGTGTGTGTGTGTGTGTGTTTGTTTGTTTGTTTGCGCGCGTGCGCGGTGGAGAAGAAAAAAACACAGTTGATTGATAGTTAAGAGGCGAGGCCCAAAGAGCCAGAACTCAATCCCCACAAGCACAATTAGGTGAGTACAGCCTTCACTGGTAAGGACGGATAGAATTGGAAGCGGCCGCGTTGCACCTGTCCCAGACCTGTCCAGTAGTCTTGTACCCAGACCCAGTGTATGTTCTCAGTACCAGCGCACCAGTCCCCTCCCTCGGCGACAGTGTTTGTCGGCCACGTCACCTCCAATCAAGCCATTCATTCATTCTAGTCAATCGGTAATGGAAGATAGTAAATCGTCAAGTCAATCACTCGAGGTAGATTAAATCAACGCAATCAAATTTATCTACCAGTTATATCGCCAGTAAGTTATAGTCTGCCAGCTAATCAATTCATTATATAAATCAGCTAGACTAACCAAGTCTCCCAATGAAGTATCAATATAATAAATTAAATATGTTAATTTATCCGCGGAGACCGCAATGCTGGGAGACAATCGAACATACAAAAGCCCTCTGGTTGGCTTAATGGGTTAGTCAATATTGTGCTTTTGTTATCTTCCTGGAATTCTCAGTGACATTTAGCGCCCTTTGAATATCCTGCGACGCTCATGGTGCTATATAGTCTGCCCGGTTTGCGTTCTTTTGATAATTACTTATAAAATGTAAAATAAATTGGCTTATCTAAGGAATGGAAGAAACAGCGAGATAGGATTTTGTATGTACACTATACAGGCGAGTTAGAACAGGAGTGAGTCATGCTCAGATACCTGTCTCATATTTGTCGTTAACACGTTCCTGATATTCTGCATTGTCTCTTCCACACTAATCCCCCGGCCCACTCCTCTTTCACACTAATCCCCCGCACCACTTGTCTTCCACACTAATCCCCCGGCCCACTCCTCTTCCGCACTATGGCTTTTTCATAATGAACATTTGTACACATCCCATTTTCAAACTTCCCTCACAATAAAAGCGCAAGAATACGATATATCTATGAGCAAATATTCAGGCCAAGCAATGGAATCGAACCCGTCCTTCACCAAAACCCAATGATTATTTTGTTTTAGTAGCCAGCTGAGGTAGAAAGTGGTTCGCTGCCACATTAATGCATAAGATGGATTACAGCGTAAAGGTCGAAAGCCTCTTAACATTGGGGAACTCTTGCTGCACCCTAATGATAATTGCGTCTTTTACCTGTGCTCTCTATAATACAACCATCATGGCTACCTATCCTATAATACCACAATCCGCATTACCAACCACTACTGCTACCTACCCCTCTTACGACCTCTTATCAACCACCATCGCTACTTATCCTCTTTTTAAACCTTTTATCCACACCACTATCGCTATCTATCTCCTTACTACCATTATTCACACTCCCAACGCCCATCAGTACTTCAAGTCAGCTACCATCTACCTTCACCTCTGCACCCTCATTATCACCAAGGTCATGTCATGTTAGGCGTCACGTACCCCATGGGTTTAGCTCCCACATCCCCTTTGTCTACTGTATATACCCCATAAGGTTCGTCTCCATGTCCTATGTAATCCGTGGGTTTTGTCCCCCATGTTTTTTTTTTAATTGTTTTGTCCCAAGAGCTATTTTTCCAAGAGTTTTTGTTTCCCCATACGCTTTGTCATAAATAAATTTAAATAAATGCCTTTGTCCATTGTCTTTGTATACACTTTTCCTGTCTTATTTGTATGTGTCAACTGTATGTGTTTGCCCTTGAGTCTCATATGTATGCATCAACTGTGTCCCTGCCTACCTGCTTGGCTTTCCTCAGTGCCCGTCTTGCGTTGGACCAACAGCAAGTCCACTGCAGTTTGGTTTCGTTTCGTATTGTTGGCTGCAGGAAATCTGTCCAGGTTGGCACAATATCTAAGAATAACACCAATTCAACGCAGAATCAACGTCGAACCGACGTGCACGCTTGAATACTCTACTGCTGGGGTCATGACTGATCGAAGCCAACGACTGACCAGGCTGCAACCCACAACAGTCTCCTAACTCCCGGGGATCTATTTACTGTACTGTTAGGTGAACAGAGGCATCAGGCCGCGACGTCTCACACCGTCTGGGAATCTAATTGGTTCAATCGGTTGTAAGCCGATGTGTTTACTTTGTGATCGCTTTTCGCTTTTCTCACTTCATAAACGATTACATCCTCAAATTACCTAAATACTTACAACCAAACTATCCAGCTCATGCCCCCAGGTAACCATCCCACGCCCCAATCTAACCAGCCCACGTCCCCAGCTAGCCAACGCTCCTGCTAACCATCACACGCCCCCAGCTAATTTATGTACCACACCCTTTTCACAGTTCCCCCAGCTTATGTTCCCCCGCCACAAGGGCTATAGTTTCCCTCACCCCCTGCATTCAACCCCCAAATCCCCTCCCCCCCCCAAAACACCTTCCCACGCACCTTCCGGAAGAGACACCAAGCAACCTTTCCATGTGGGCCAAGGTCTTCAAGTCGTCTTACATTCACCTGGCATTCACACTCGCTCTGCCGCACAGATACACCCCCACATTCACACACACTTGCACTCTTTCTACACTCTTACACATACATTTCGGTACATCAAACGCGTGCACACCAACGTATATATATTTTTGTGTGTCTTCAGTAGTCTCGGGATGTTTTGTTTCTGTGCTTTTATTATGTGCTCATACTTTCGCATACACTTTAGTCTCGCTGTCACATTGTCTTACACTCGCAATCGTCTGTCTTTAGGTCATTTCCGAAATGCTTGGAATACTTTATTTCAAGTTACTCAGGAGAACATTCTTGAGTAAAGGGTAGCTAAAGATGCTAGCTTAACGAAATTTTGCAGAGTAAATAACCTAAGTTCTAGGTAATACATAAGGTGGTCGGTGATAGATCCCCATGTAACTCCCTTTGTTATTGTTGTTTTAGATACAGCTCCTGTGCACAGAAGATCTAAGTAGCACGGGCTATGGTGAGCCCGTAATTCGTCCAAGACATTTTTTTTCGCCCGTCACCACTTTTTACCGGGTCTTACACCCCTCTTATATTTTTGTTCTACTTAAAATATAGAGCGTTTCACCTCTCAATATTTAACTTACATAGAATATGAATTCGATGAAATGTGTTTAGGTGGGTAATAGTGTAGTGTGGTGTTGGCAGAAGATACTTTGATAATTTGCAACTATTGTCTGAGGAATGGTCTAAGAGGTCATCTTTGGGTAGCATTTCCTTAGGAAGTCAAGTCGAATGAAGATGACAAGGTCACGGAGACTAGATAATACAAGGATGGCTCGACAATCTGTTGGTGAAAGGCCTGCATGTTCAAGAGTCTGGGAAACATGCACAACCTGGGCTTCAAGATCAACAAACAAGGCAAGCTATTTTGAGAGACGCAAAGCTGGGCAACGCCGGGTACCTCATCCCCTCAATTGTGTGTGTGTGTGTATATTACAGACACATTATATATATATATATATATATATATATATATATATATATATATATATATATATATATATATATATATATATATATATATATATAGAAACGTGTAAACCAAATCAACGCACCTAATCTATCTAGGTTATCTAGGCTTTCTAGGTTATCTAGAATCGCCAATATTACGGTGCTTCATTTTTTGCAAATCCATCGTAATTTTAACGGAGAGGTCGATTCCGTTACAATTGCAATGTATTTGATGAGAGGATAGACTGCTGACGCCCTGGACAGGCTGAAGGTCCCAAAATTGTCTTCGTGAGCTATACAATAATAGAAAATGTACGATTTTAACACAAACCTGCAATGAAATATAAATTGATATGTCTGGGTTCAATTCATAGAAAAAATTACAAATTCAAAATACTATTAGCGTGAGCGATTAGCGTTGTAGGGAGAAAATATGTGAATTATCATATGATGAATATGTGAATTATCATATGATGCGGTTGTGGTGCTTCTGGGAAAGATAACATTCTTACGTTTGAGTAGAAGTTACAGTGTGAAAGCCTTATTATGAGAAACTAAACAGGATATTTGGGAGAGAATTTCGTATTTTATATAGGTCCAGGTTCGATCTCTAATGACCCAAGTAAATGAAATCTGATTTGCAAGGAATATGTATAGGGTACTTGAGAATGGTCCAGGACGGACCGAAACGTCGTCGTCCCTTCACCTTCTAGTGTGTGGTCTGGTCAACATGTATAGGGTAGCGAATAAAATAAACACACATTGCTAAAGACATTAAAGATAAATAAAAGCATGCACGCACGCGTACACACGGGGTACAATACAACTTGCAATTCTCTTTTAACCTCTGAAAGGCTTGCCGAGCAATTCACTCCAATTGTTTCTATTAAGCTAATCTCGTACTGTGGCAGTTAATGTCAGCTTAAGTTGCTTATTTACGTGTATATATATGCAACAATATCCACGTGTCAATCTTGAGGGTTATCTTGAGATGATTTCGGGGCTTAGCATCTCCGCGGCCCGGTTCTCGACCAGGCCTCCTTTGTTACACATCCCCAGCCCGTAGTAGCTGTCTAACTCCCAGGTGCCTATTTACTGCTAGGTGAACAGGTAACATTAGGGTGAAAGAAAACTCTGCCCATTTGTATC
This sequence comes from Procambarus clarkii, assembly GCF_040958095.1. NCBI lineage: Eukaryota > Metazoa > Arthropoda > Malacostraca > Decapoda > Cambaridae > Procambarus > Procambarus clarkii. The sequence continues at coordinate 52,360 of NC_091231.1, forward strand.
TGTATACAGAGATATATACACTGTATACACACATGTATATGAGTGCGTGTGTGTGTGTTAAAAAATAAATACAATTAGTAGTAGTAACAGTTGAGTAGCTGACAGTTAAGAGACGGGCCAAAAGAGCAGAGCTCAACCCCC
>NC_091231.1:57500-145000 GCF_040958095.1 Procambarus clarkii
CAATGTTCATTATGCCATTATACATGTGTTTCCGCTGTACGACTAATGTATTTGTTGATGAGCAAATCGATTTGTCAGATTTTGAGGGGTGGAGACTGGCCAGGGCTGTCCTGGACAAAGGTCCTAAAATGTGGCACAAGTTTGGGCCAGTAGGGGGTCTTGGCCCCCTCAAACCCCAAGTCTTCCATATTTCGAACCCCTATCCAACTCCCAGACTTCACACACACACACACCAGCCATACAATATGTATAGCCAGACACAACTGAGAGCTTTCACATCGCCTACCTGAATTCATTATCCTGTAGATAATTGCCTGTGCACACACATTCATACGCGATTCGTAAAATACAAAGAAAACTAGCTAATATTCGTGGTAAAAGCACTATACGCAAGGCAGGTAAACTAACAAATAATGACAGATGAAAGCTCGAAGGCCACATTGGATCTGGTACACATGCAGCCCCCCCCCCACTCCCCATTATATCCCCAATCCCCCACTACCGGGGGAAGGGGGAACCTTCGCCATTGGATACCCGGTGGAGGGGGCCTTCTTCATGGGGGCTCCTAGGGGAGTGGTACTCATCATGGGGGTGTACCATGGGGAGGAGAGTACCACCCACTGGTACCCGGGTGGGGCTCCTGAACGTCGCAGCCACGCCCATGTTCCTTGGATAATATTTATATTGTTTTTTAGCTGTTCTTGACGACTGAACTTGAACAAGACAGTTCCTAGCTAGTCACCGGTAATAAATGGGTGTTATGGGCATGCCAAAGAATTGGAATTTAACATCTTTACTGTGAGAATCGAAGTGCAAATAATGTGCTACACTGGTTTAGGCTTATTAGCAAACGGCCTAACCTCGTTAGGCAAATTATATAATCCGTATAATTTCCGGATTATACAGAAAGATGGAGTGAATTATTTACGACTTGCGTGCGACACAAGTTGTGTTGGTTTTTTATTTATATTTCCGGATTTCAAGGTAGCAATTATGGTAGCTTTAATAAAAAAACCTCTCGTTTTGGGAATTTGTAATTAAATAGGGACTATTTAATTACCAGTGCCCAAAAATGTTAATTATAACTAGGCGCTGCCCAATAAACTTGCCCTTCTGGGCAAAATTAAAACAAATACATTAGGAATAACTTGCTTACATAAACGAAATTAATTAGGGTTCATTTAAGAATACGTTATGAAATAAAAATCAAATCAAAGACTTTATTCGTAAAAACAGCTATTGCCCTGATTTTGAATTTCTGAACCCTTTATGTCCCATACATTAATTCAATTAACTCCTCGCTAGGGTCGAGATAGAAACAGACCTGTGTAAACAGGCACGTGTTATGACGTCAACCTGTTACAGCTAAACAAATGCTTGTTCGGCCCTCCAGCCCGTTATCTGCCATGGTAACCTGTTAGCCTACTGGACGGGTGTGTAGGGAGGGGGGCATGACTGACGTCTGTGTACATTGGGTTCTAAAAGCTTAAACTAAAACCGAAAATAGACTGTACAACAGGTGTATACGGTAACAAACTCTGCAAACTAGTTAATCATTGTTGCTTAGTTTACAGAATATTAGAGTTCAGTAAGACCATTGTGTGCTGCTGTAGCCTAGCTTCCATCACTACTTAAACTGAAACTACCTTTAAAACTAAGTAACTGAAATTATAGGATATTCAGACAGTATTCACAGAGTTCAACCGAGGGATCGGAAATTAGACCATATATATACTGTATAAACTAAAAACATTAATTTTCTTGAAAATTATATTATAATCTTTTACGAAGTTGACACTTAATGTTTTCGGCACTCGAGTTTCGGAAGCATTGCCAGACATGATTACTGTGGCTCCCACTCATTCTTTTTTCCATACAAGGTATTTTGGGTAATCTTTATCGCCATACTTTGCTAGAAAATTTGCAATATCCAACACCTTGAATTGAACTCCAAGTTACATAGAAAGTATAATTGGAAATTGTTCCTTAGACATGCATCTGATATCGTGGTCAGCTCACAACCAAATGGCCCAGAGTTTGGTGCCCGGACAGGGCACGTTTTCTTGCACTTGATGCTCCTGTTCACCTATTAGAAAATATGCACTCGTTGTGAGTTGTATCCTGTGGAAGGTCAGTCGTCGTCCCGACAATGGGAAACCATTAGTGAGTGAGATACATAACTCGCACGTCTGAAAATTAAGGAAGTGACGTTTCGGTCCGTTTTGGGCCATTATTAGGTGAAGGACGGAGCGAAACGTCGTTACTACTTTTATTTTCAGTGTGGGTTAGGTGTCCAATTTTCAGCCATATTATTTAGACTTACTGAAGCCATTAGCGAGTAACTGAGACACGTCTATTACCTTACGCAAGCCAAACGCTCTGCGTATTGGTGGCCTTACCTATAGCTTACTGGAGAGGGTCTCAGGAGTTCGATTTCTACTCCCCGAACCCGGGGCCAAGCTCGACTTGTGAAAACTTGGTCCAACAGGCTGTTGCTTGCAGCTGCCCGTAGGCCAATATACCCACAACAGCCAGGTTGGTCTGGTACTTCTTGCAAGAACTTATCTAATTTGCTCTTGAAGAAGTCCACCTTTGTTCCGGCAATATTTCTAATGCTTGCTGGGAGAGTATTGCGTGGATTACTTTGTGTATCTACCAATATTCCTCTGCATCATGTTTCAAATGTATTTTACATACATAAGAATTATATTATTATTATTGAGAAAACCAACAGGAGCCATGAGTAGGATTCGAACCCCCCACACTTTGTAACTTACTAGCCCACCACTTAGACAAATTTTGTCATTGATACATTGCGTTATTGGGATTTCATTATGCATTTGAAGAGAAGCGTTGGAGGTAGAACTCCAGGACCACAGCCAGAATGTATGAGGGGGGGGGGAGGGGGTATTGTGTGAAACCCCTGATTGGGCTTCAGTGGGAGCCTCAGGAACCCTAGAGGATTCAGGTGAATCCCAGGTTGCATTACGTTTTGACCATGTTGTGGTGTGGTACTATGACTCACCTCCTCCCTCAGTACTACCATGACTCACCACCACCACCACCCTCGGTACTACCATGACTCACCACCACCACCCTCGGTACTACCATGACTCACCACCACCACCCTCGGTACTACCATGACTCACCACCACCACCCTCAGTACTACCATGACTCACCACCACCACCCTCAGTACTACCATGACTCACCACCACCACCCTCAGTACTACCATGACTCACCACCACCACCCTCGGTACTACCATGACTCACCACCACCACCCTCAGTACTACCATGACTCACCACCACCACCCTCAGTACTACCATGACTCACCACCACCACCCTCAGTACTACCATGATTCACCACCACCACCACCCTGCACAGGTTGGGTACATTAACAGAATTTGCTGAGTTCATCGCTGCATGTTTAGTCTGGTCTGAAATTGGCTACCGTCAACTGTTTCCGATATTGAGTGACCCAATCTTTCGTGACCTGTGATGTCACCGTCTCTGACCCCTGACCCCGGAAGGTAGGACCAGCGTTGCCATGCGAGCCTCTTAGAGACGAGACTAGGCTAATATTGCTGATCGTAATATTCAGATAGTGGACGAAACATAGTGAGAAGTAAAAGCGTGTTACAAACTTCACTTTTATATTAAGATTAATGTCCTGGCAAAATAACCGGGAAGGAAGTAGTAACATTCTACTTCTAAGTAATCACTTTGATACACTCTACATCTTATAAATAAATAAATTTGTATTATTATTATTATTGTTATTTTATTATTATTGAGACGCTTTAAAGTTAAATGATCTATAAAGTTACGAATATTGCTAATATTCAGGCGAAAATTATTAATAAAATTCGTATAAAAACTAAATTAACACAAAAACCACAAGCATAAATAATAATAATAATAACATACCGATATAAATTCAAGAACGACAGCCGGGCTAAGATCTGAACAGCGAAACCTCAATACAAAAAGTGCTGTTGATAGGCTTAGGCCAACTACCTTCCCAATCCCCCCTACACAAAAATACCCTCCATCACACCCCCTACCTTCGCTCTCACAATTAGGGATTTTAAATGTCCCTAATTTCCCTATATAATTTCAGTTAGCCATACTCACTAATCTTTAACGGGACTGGTTTAGTGGTAATTAAAAAACTTTTGTATCTCAAACGGATACGGCTTTGTAGAGCTCCGATGAATTTCGTATTGTTAGTGGAGGGTTACAGGTATTCGTGCTGGGAGGTGGTGGAGGGCTACAGGTATTCGTGCTGGGAGGTGGTGGAGGGTTACAGGTATTCGTGCTGGCAGGTGGTGGAGGGCTACATGTATTCGTGCTGGGAGGTGGTGGAGGGCTACAGGTATTCGTGCTGAGCGGTTAGTATCAAAGTCACAACCTGTGTGAAAAATTAACTTACATTCTTCTTGCATGCAAGCAACGCACGAGAAGCTTACACGCTTAATTTACAGAATTTGATTCAAAGAGACTTCTGCATATTATATGGCGAACGGAAGCTGTTTACCAAGGTGGAGAGACGGCATTAATGATCTGAATCTCTCTCTCTTATTATATATATATATATATATATATATATATATATATATATATATATATATATATATATATATATATATATATATATTTATATATATATATATATATATATATATATATATATTTATATATATATATATATATATATTTATATATATATATATATATATATATATATAAATATATATATATATAAACAGCTATCACTCTACCATGGATATAACAGTTCAAGGAAGGGCACTAGGAGCCTGGATATATATGGGCGAGGGTGTAGTTGTGCGATGCTATGTATATAATGGGCCATACATAATGACCCACTATGTATATAATGGGTGTGATGTGGGGCAGGAAGTAAGGTGTATGACTTTGTGGCCTCCATAATGCTGCAGTATGTGCATCATTTGGCCACATTATGTGTACGTTACTGTAATGTTTCTCACTTTATGACACTATTTGTTTCATGTACACCTCGAAATAAAATCCAAATATTTAATCTATGGAAGAGAAAAGGAGAATGCTGAAAGCATGAAATTAATAATACAAAAGAAACCTTAAAATAGAAATTTTTTTTGTTTAAATTAAGACATAGGAAAATAGACGAGTCAAGGGGAGACATGATTACAACCTACAAGATTCTCCGACAAATTTACAAGGAGACCACTGGAAATGAAGAGGGGGTGGGGGAGATACGAGAAATCGGATACACATGGAAACGTAATTTTCAAATAAGCTAGAGATATTATAAATTCATTTGTTCAGTGTCAGTGGTGAATGTGTGAATGTGTTTTCTTCCTTGTGAAAGACTTCACAAGGAAGAAAAGTGTTGGTGGCAGTCACCTCACAAAGCTTCAGGTACAGATATAAGAGAGCCCAACCGTTTTTTGTAACTCGTACACCAATTTGTTAAAGACGGAGATGGAGCACTGAAGTTCATCCCCCCGCAAGCACAATTAGAAGAGCAATAATTAGGTGCGTACATGTAGATCAGGAGGTACAGGGACAAACAAATCTTATGTAGTTAACATAAACATGTTTATATTAACAGTGTTAATAATATAGGAAAAATACAGTAGATAATAAATACAGTCGATTTCCAGCGTCTATTATTGTCTGGTGGGAATAAATCTGCATGTAGTTCACCTGGGATAAAATAACGTTTATTTTATTACAATATTACATAGTTCACGTTTATTTGATCCCAATATTACACAGAACGAAAACTCGCAGCACATCGTTAAACATTGCTAATATTACAGTCTCATACTCGAGTCATCCTTGTATAATACAGTGTTAGCACTGAAAAAAAATATCATGGAATAAAATCTATTAAGTTATACAAATATTGGTAAAGTTGTAATCTTTCCCTGCGAACTTTACATCTTAGCGGTTTCGCATTTTATGTTTACTCGGTTAGTTACGTTTTAATTAATAAATGGATTAAGAATGTACCTTTATCAACTTTCTGTACATTAACGTGAGTACTCATTTACTGGCTCACAATCGGAGATCCCGGGTTTGTTTCCCGGGCGAGATAGAAATGGTTGGGCACGTTTCTTTTCATCTACTGCCTCGTTTTCACCTAACAGAAAATAGGTACCCGGGAGTTTGGCAACTGTTGTGGGACTACATCCTAGGAAGGGTTATATATATACTTTAATATACACCACGCAGCGTATTCAGTGTGTTTATGTATTTGTGTAGTTACACAAAAGTCTACTAGTGCGTGAAGGGTGTCATTGGGAACAAGGAAGATGATTTCCTGCATGACTGGTAGCTTTTGTGTGTGTGCTTGCTTGCTCGTGATGACATGCGTGACTAAGCACAGGAATAGGGTTGTGAAGCTGTTATATTATTACACTGGGTCGTGAGGAAAAAACTGTTGAAGCCTAATGCTCTAATGCAAGAACTCCCAGCAACTTATAAAAACTTATATAATGTAACTTACTATTACCCACTAGCTTCCCACACATGGCCTCTTGCTCTGTAGTTAATCAACTTGAACATTCTGCCTACTGTATTGATATTCTAAGTATTGTGGAGGGAGCCATATATAAAGAGCCCGTCTGAGGGAGTTTTTCACACTTTAGGTGAAGCTGCGTCCCGAATCTTCGGGCTTGGATTACCAAGCCTGAAGACTCGGGCTTGGTGGATACGAGGATACTTTTGGATACTTTTTGTACAGACCTGCACCGATAACTGCACAGTTACTCCCACACCTTAGTGCCACCTGGATGCGTCAGGGCGACTCGCTATGCACAAAGTCACAGATCATTTATCATAATTTGTGCTCAACAGCACACAACAACAACAATGATGAACTGTGGATATTATTTTTATGTTAAATTGCAGCAATTATGATACCGTCAAAAGCATCAGGAAGCTTAGGTATTAGGAAGGTATACCGCTAATCCATTAATAATTCCTTTTAATTCATGCAGTTTCTCTTTCATTAAACCAGAATATTTTATAACGCATTTTGCACACAAAAAAAGACGCTAATAATGTTTTCTTTGCTAGATGCTCACTTTACACGGAAATTCCATCTCGCCCAAGACAGTTGGGTAAACGTTTAAAACGACGCCACTGTAGGAAATGACGTCCCAACCTTTAACAAATTTTCCGACACGAATACACGACTCACTGTTTTGGCTTGGACACCTCGTGGCTCTGCAAGCATCATATATTAATATATTTTAATGCATGTTCCAGAGGGGTACATTTGTTCTCAGTACCCGATTGGTATTCGGTTTTGATCCGATAAAATGATAAAGAGTATGGCACAGCACGTGTCTTGAGCAATCCCAACGGCACGAGATTGCTTAAAGTGTACTGGCCTATTTAGTTGTTTTTGCGGGGGTTGAGCTTCTGCTCATTGGTCCCGCCTCTCAACTGTCAATCAACTGGTGTACAGGTTCCTGTGCAAGGTGTGCTTGGGAGAGGTGGATCCTCGCTGACAGGTTGGCAAAATAAACGAAGCCTGACATCGCCGGCAGTTCCTGTACACTCGCATACGCTCTTAAAATGCAATTCAAATCATTGCAGTGGTCTATGCCTCCGACTCTCAATGAAAAGATCCAAGTTTCAGTCCACGGGAAGGATAGAGACAGTTGGGAACGTTTCCTGATGAGTTAGGCAATTGTTGTGGGTTGTATCTTGGGAGGCAATCTCTATAAGCCTAAATATAGGTTCCATGTCTTCCCCGACACGGGAATTACAACCATCTTCAATATCAGTTACTAGGCTTGCACTGCTTGCCTAACAGTGACTACGGAGAGGTGAAACCTACTAGTCTTGTTGTACTTATCTTATTATACATACCATTGCTACGGGATATTATTGTTGCCTTTCCCCCCTTTGCTGCGAGATACTATCTGTCCCCTCGCTGCAAGATACTACAATTGTATGCTCCCCTCTAGTGTTGAAGGTGTCGGCCCTTCCCGGGTAAGTGGGTTAATGGGTGTTTGCTGGCGTTGCCTAGTAAACTTATTGACTCCAAACGCCGCGATCTTCCTCACCAGTAAAAGTTCCTACTGACACGCTTTTGGCGGGTTAGACCCATAAAGCCACGAGTACGATGTATGAATAGTAAGGCATATCTATAAATATACGTGGCTTTCTGTGACTTGTCAATACCAGACAGTATATACGGCTGCCGCCATCGAAGTTCGACAGGGCTTGCTGTTTAGATACAAGCAGTGACGTAAATAGAAACAAATTTACCGCCCGAGGCAGCTCTCTATATCTGCCAAATATAACCTAAGCTAGCATCACCTAATCCAACCTATCCAAACTTCCCCTAACCTAACCAAACGTCACCTAATCAAACCTTAATAGCCTAACCAAACCTCACCTAGCTTAACCAAACGTAATCTAGTCTAACCCATCCTCACCCCAATATATATATCATCCATATTCCATTCACAGTACTAACAGATACTATCATTTTGGGGGCATTAATTAGTACCAGAAAAAAGTATTTGTGTGACCAGGCGGCTGACAATGAAACAAGTTTGAAACACAATTTTGAATATTTCCCTCAGAAATGAGGGAAATTATGTTTTAGCAACATTATTATTGTTATATTTAGAGTTTGCAATGCATGCTGCCAGACAGCAAGGTTCAATGAAATTACAAGAATATCATGTGATTAATTCCAAATTTAGTTTCAGTTTGTCGACCGACCGTGCAGATATGTCTACCACTGCGGTAGACGTATAATCAATGTAGACAATTTGTATTCAACCCCAAAGTAAGCAAAAAAATATGATAAAGGGAAGCGTTACTACAGGGGAGAGCTGTAAGTGGATTGGACAAGACTGACAGCCTTTTTGTTTGTTTGTTTGGCTTAGTTCATTTATTATGCACGCCACATCTATCCTGTGGGCGGTTGTTAGAAAAGGTTACAGAGGCAAGCAATGTTTAGCAAAGCAAATTACACCACTAATGAACTAATTACACAATTTGTTAACATACCAAAAATGCAATGCTCGACAAAATTAATAACAGAAGAAGAGGACAGGTCGTTGAAATGGGATACAAATGACTTTTATGAAACTTACACAATTGTATTTAGCGTGAGAGCTGTAAATTAATGAAAGGAGAGGTAGTTGAAGGTACACTATAACACCTGTCGGAGACTCTTAGTACTGCTAAGAGTCTAAGAGCATCACTGCTCTTAGACTCTTAGTACATGTGATTACCTTCGACACAGTCGAATGTAATGGCCTGACGGCTGAGTGGACAGCGTTCGGTGTTCGTATTCCTAAGGATCCGGGTTCGATCTCTGGTGGAGGCGGAAACAAATGGGTAGGGTTTCCAGATGTCCCTGTTTACCTAGCAGTAAATAGGTACCTGGGAGTTAGACAACTCCTTTTCAAGTTCAAGTAAGTTTATTGAGACAAGAAAAAAAATACATCTCAAAGGGATAGAGTAGCTTAGCCTATTTCTACCCCCCTCCACTTCAAGTCCCTCAAGGGGCGTACAAATTCAGTGAGTACAAATACACAAATCACAATACAGTACAAGAGACTGCGACAGTTGAGTGTGTGTGTGGTTCGGGTCACGTACACCACGAAACAAAACAATACGCGTACAATACGAGTTAACTGAGCACCCTCTCTGTCCCCCTCCCTCCCCCCCCCCTAGTATCGCATGGAAATGCCGACCCCTGGCCCCTTCCCTGAATAACTCCCCCCTCCCCCCACCTCACTTCCCGTCCTCCCCCTCCCTCCATTCCCACCACAAACACACCCACTGTCATCTCCAGTCCTGTCAACCTCCCTCCTCAACCCCTCCATGTCTACGACAAGTGACAAGCTTGTCTCCCCTCCATGAGACAAGCGAAATTATATTTTTCTTCTCACTCGTGCATATTTACTGCTAGGTGAACAGGAGCATCAAGTTGTAAGAAACTTTGCCCATTTGTTTCAGCCTCCACAGGGATCGAGCTCGGAACCTCAGGACTACGAATACGGACCACTCAGCTGTGAGACCCCTCAAATGGTGCACGGTATCATATGACCTAGTTACTGTCTCTATCAGCAATGACAAGGTCACACGTGACCGTATGAACTAGTAACTACCACCGTAAGCGCTCGTTACAGCGCTAGTAAGAAGGTTACACGCCAAAATTCTTAACTAAGAGGCATGTCATTATACAACAGTGTAAAATATATATATATATATATATATATATATATATATATATATATATATATATATATATATATATATATACATATATATATTATATATATATATATACATATATATATATACATATATATATTATATATATATATATATATATATATATATATATATATATATATATATATATATATATATATATATATATATATATATATATATATATATATATATATACCGGATGTAAAGGAGGTAATATGTAACGACGGGTGATATGGTACTGTAAAGCAAAGAAATATAATTTAAAGGTAATGTTTTAAAGAAAAATAAATATTTGAAGGTAACCGAGGTAATATTTTAGGGTCGGTATAGGGAATATTTAGCACTAAAGGGTGAGTAGTATTTAGAAAGAATAAATGTATTTTTAGGAAAGAATGTTTTAATTTTAAGGGAATGAAAATACGAAATTTTACGGAAATTTTTTTTAACTTTAAGGGGAAAGACAATATAGAATTTTAAGAGAAGGAAAATATAGAATTTTAAGGAAAAGAAACGGTGAAATTGAAAGAGAATGAGGTATTGATATGAAAAGGTGACTCATTTAGGTTATGCAGCAGCTGGGAGCTTGAGAAGCGGACACATGTTGAGGAAGACACTTACCGTGTACACCTGTGTCATCGTGGGGGGGGGAGCCTAGGGGTAGGTGGGGCGAGGGAGATGTGTCTCACTGACAGGCGTGGCCCCACAACGGAGGAACACACCAGGCTACGAACACAATCGAGGAGGAACACACCAGGCTACGAACACACTCGACGACGAACACACCAGGCTACGAACACACTCGACGACGAACACACCCAACACTCTGATGAACACTCTCGACTGACTTTCCGTCGACGAGAGAGGGACGGGGGTGTTGGATTATGTTGAAGGTGATGATGGACAGGAAGAGGGAGGAGAGGTGGTAATAATTGAAGGCCGGCGAATGTGTATGTGTATATATTATTTGTTGACAGTAATATTAGTTACTAGTAGACAAGCAATAAATTGTCCTGACGTTCATAGATTTGCTGTACTGTGCCAATTTTCAACTCCAACTCTTTGTTCCGGCCATTAGTACGTCAGTCTCCACTCTACGATGCTCATTTCATGTTTTCATTACACGTGTGTGTGTGTGTGTGCTGTGTTCTCACTTCGAAGCTCCCTCATCCTTCATATCTCTGGGGAGATGGGTAGGAGAAGGGACGCACCTGTTGAGCAAGGGAAAGAGACAACAGAGCGCATCTCAGGGTTAGTCAGCTGACGTGTACACAGTATGGAGGTCTTGGTCTGGATCAAGGTTGTGAGGAAAATCTTGTGGTGAGGTTGGGGAGGGATTGTGTTGGCGGCCCCGGGAGGCCACGGTAAGAGAGTAAATGGAAGAGGGAGAGTGTTTAATGGTGCGGTGACCGGAAGGATTTGTTAGGCTGTTGTGGATGGTTTTATATAATCCAGAAAGCAGATATTTTAAGCAGCTGTGATTGAAAGGAAACTGGTCTTCCGTTTTTGTTCAGCGGATATAATTGATAATATTTAAGTCACTTATATTTTTGTTAAGCTAATAACGAATGTGTTTACATCCACATTTTGGCGATCAGTTGCGCCACCAAGCCTTCTCCTTCCAAGTCAAGGATCAATGTTCTAATATGGAGTCCCACACAGAGTCAAGTTTAGTGTTAATACGTATTCCCACTCGAATTCAGATTAGGAAAATAAATTCGAGAAAGAAAACAGATGAGAGTTAATTTTCCCCAGCTGTGTCTGGGTACAGGTGACAGGATGAACAACCCAGTGGGTTTTTTTCCTATTGGGGAGTGTTGTACATGCTGCTATGGTGGTATGTCCACTCACACGATGAGTGGCGCTGCCCAATAAACTCGCCCCTCGGGGCAAAATTTAAAAATTTAAGAGTTAATTTCTACATGGTAACACTACGTGCTTTATTGGAGTTCTTATCTTCAGAAAATACAATAATAAAGCAGAACAAAACTTTCAGGGAAAATAGGCAACGGTAATACAGGCCAAGGATGAGAATTGCTCCAGTGTTCCCAGCAACACAAGTCTAATGTTCACCGCCAGTGTTTCTTGCAGACACTCTCTGCAAGTCTCATTTAGATGTCCGGGAAGTCATCACAAGGTCCGGCGCGCGCGCGCACGCACGCGCACACACACACACACACACACACACACACACACACACACACACACACACACACACACACACACACACACACGCACGCACACACACACACACACACACACACACACACACACAAATTCGGTTGAGAGGCGGGAGCAAAGAGGCGGGAGCAAAGAGCCAGAGCTCAACCCCCGCAAACACAACTAGGTGAGTACACACACACATACAGTGAGCAAAGTATGTGTGTGTGTTTCTTACAAAACATATGTGAAATTTCATTCGTTATAATGAAAACAATGAATACAACTTGAATGACCTTGACGATCATGAATTTTTTTGTTAAGCACGAGGTAATTGTAGAGCACGGCGTCTTGCCGGCTTGGATCCTGTCCCTCCACACACACACACACACACACACACACACACACACACACACACACACACACACACACACACACACACACACACACACAGTGTTAAAGAGAACGAATGCGAGAGCGACAGAAAGAACGAACACGTTAACAAGAGCGATAACGAATGCGAGCAGGGAAAAGTGTGTGTTTACGGGCTCACTATAGCCTGTGCTACATGGACATTTCGTTGTGAGTAGCTAAATCTAAAACAACAACAGCAACAAGCAGGGAAGAGAGAGAGAGGGCGAAGGAAGTAACACAGAGCCGCTGTGTTTATCATTATTGTTGCTACCGCGGCCAGCCGGCCGGCCGGCAGGATGTGGCAGGCAAGCAGGCAACTCTCCCTACAGTAGCCTCGCCTCTGAAACTGATAAACCTCATAGATGCGGAGCGATATAAACTACAAATTCCAGGGCACCTGAGATTGGTAAATAAGAAGGGGAGGAAAGTTCGTTTGATGGTGGTGGTGGGGATTGGCTGTACTGGATGGCAACTGTTGAGAATTGCACCATGTCTGCTAGTTGGCCATGAACTGCCGCCAGGGGAGGATACGTTGCTCTGTCTCAGCACTTTTTGTTTTGTGGGAGAGGAGAAGGTGGCATGATGCTATCTCCTTGATGATAAAAGACGCATGTGCATCGGTCAACTCCTCGTAGGACAATCCAGGAATCGTTGGCTGAAATTTTGCATCCTGCTGTTAACTACAATAGTTCACCAGGACAATTTAAAAGGGAAAACTACATTACAGCCAATGTTTATATATATATATATATATATATATATATATATATATATATATATATATATATATATATATATATATGTGTCGTACCTAGTAGCCAGAACTCACTTCTGAGCCTACTATGCAAGGCCCGATTTGCCTAATAAGCCAAGTTTTCATGAATTAATTGCTTTTCGACTACCTAACCTACCTAACCTAACCTAACCTAACTTTTTCGGCTACCTAACCTAACCTAACCTATAAAGATAGGTTAGGTTAGGTTAGGTTCGGTCATATATCTACGTTAATTTTAACTCCAATAAAAAAAATTGACCTCTTACATAATGATATGGGTAGCTTTATCATTTCATAAGAAAAAAATTAGAGAAAATATATTAATTCATGAAAACTTGGCTTATTGGCAAATCGGGCCTTGCATTGTAGGCTGAAAAGTGAGTTCTGGCTACTAGGTACGACATTATATATATATATATATATATATATATATTATATATATATATATATATATATATATATATATATATATATATATATATATATATATAAGCTAAACAACATGCAAATATTAGAATTACATTATGAATGAAAGGGTTGAAATATATATACAAACTTATCTGTATAAGTCGCACTGTGCACTTGTTGGAGGGCGTCAAGCACTATATTGAATATGGTCTTGGCTAACGTTATCTGGACATTATCTTAGAATTCAAAGTTTGAGCGTGTACAGTACTACTTGTATACATATTATAGGCCTCCAAGAAGCTTCATTAAAAAAATGTATGTGAAATGTTGTCTAACAAATGATATATCCAAACTTAAATGTTAATCAAACGAGTTATATATTATTAAATTTTCAAGAAGTTTGATTTTCTTGGAGCTATTTATGATTAAATTTGTCAGTTTTTTTTTTTTTACAGATAGAGGGTGTATATATGATAGGTTTGGACAGATCTAAATTTACGGGTAGATTCGGATAATTGAACTGACCCAATCAGATACAATTCATTATATGCCTTTGTAACCTTCCCACCACAGCTCTGATGTGCCATTCACAGTAACCAATATCAATAAAATTTATAGATAAAATGTTATCACCAAGTCAGGAACGAGCTAACTTAACCCGTACGAAAATAATGATAATGATATCTTTTCACTTCATACGTGTGTGTACTGGGTTATTTGCTCTCAGTCACGTTACTATAACTTATACACTGCAATGATCTCACTGTAAGGAGCTTAGATTCACAGTCTTAAAGCATTTCATTTATTGGTAAAGGAAAATATCTCGTAAATTTCATAGATACAAAAATACCAGAAATTATTTGCATTGTTGGGAATGCAGTAAGTTCACACGTAAACTATTTTCTCATACTATATAATACAAGAGGTACATTTGATAATAATTATGAGAAATATTTGTTATATACAATCTTCAGACATTAATTAATTTTGTTCATTTATTTTGCATCCTGTACCTATCCCGTGGATGATAAAATGAGCTCAACAGGAACTGAACCCCCAAATTCATTTAGCTAAGCAGCCCGTCCTCCAAACAAAGACCCAAAAGTGATCCCATGAACCCGCAAAACCCCCTGCTTATGATAGAAAAAACGGTTTACACACGACTCACAACTGCTGAACAAATGATTCACTGACGAATTTTGTTGGAACCACAACGCTGTAAATGCTTCACCCGCGTACTACAAATACAAATAATCGCCAACAGAACCTAAACACCTAACCTATGCCTATATATGTACAATATGCTAATATATAATATTAATTTACATTTGAGAAAATTAAAGTTTTGAATGAATAGCATGTAAAAATTTATGAATGCGTCTGTGGGGTCGACCGCTGGATGTAATGGACTTGAGTCGAGGACGGGTTGAGCTAAGCATCTAACAATCTCGATAAGCTAGTTACACAGTTTAATGTATATATCAATATTCTTGAATAGTACAGCTGGTTCAAGAACTGTACCAAAATAACAGTATCTAAGCCGAGCAATTTATATATTAACACGTTGTACTGAATGGGGTGAGAATAGCTTGAGCTACCTCATCCCTTTGTGTGTATTTTACCTCAATAAACTTATTTCAATTTTCAATTTCAATTTCAATTTACATCTGTGGTGAGACAGTTAAGTATTTATACATGCATCCCCCAGACGCAATGGCGGCGGTGGAAAATTTGCAATAATGTGCGTGCACTACCTACAATAAGTAAATTCAATGATGTACTGCCAGCAATCTCAATCAAATATCCAAAGATATCATTAAAAACAACAAAATATTACCTGAACGTATTGCGCCATGGTATTGCTGCTGATGACAGGCTATGGTTTTCAGCAGTAACTCCTCAATCCTTAAAGTCTACCATACGTTTTCGTATAATACCAACTGTAAACAAAAATGTAGTTTATAAAGCACAATAAAACACAATAGGAAGGGGGTTGGTAGGAGAAAAGCACACAGAAACTGTAACGGGGACCTAAACATTCCTTCTAATGCGTTCATGTGTGATTTCCTCCGAGGCTAAAGGTCCCCTTCTTCCTGCCAGTTTTTTTTGCAGGGATATTCCTGCGCGGGCCCTAAGCCTCTGGCTGGCACAGCCAGAGGTGGTACTCCCTCCATATATATAGACTTCCTGTGTATGTGTGTATATCACGAAGAAATTAACAATGTGAGATCACGAAGGAAGGAATGAGACAGGAAATTCCTGTCTTATGTAGTCCCAATATACAAAAAATGTGACAGGCAAGAGCCACTGAATTACTTCAGTACTTTCGTATTTCATAATGCATCTTGAGAAGGATCGACTAGTCATGTACTTAAGTGTTAAAATTACGTGCACTTACAATGTCGACAAATACCGTTTGGAGAAAGTTATTATTGTGTTTTCTCAACTTTTCATGCTTCGTTTTCACATTTTTTTTAATCTTTCTGATTGATCAAAATTATTAAGGATTGACAGCATTAATAAATCCTAACACTGGCCGTTCGTGTTCCATAAATGAAATAATTTCAATGCATTAAATTATTGTATTCAAATAATTTAATACATTAAATATACTTGTAACTTCGTTATATTAAGCACATTCCGGCAGTTGGGCAAACTTCAGACCATCCCAATGTTAGGATCCAGAAGTCTTGTAGACAAGACTTGTCAATGTTGCCTGTATAGGTCAGTATGGGTCAACATTCATCAAGATCAACTATCAATGGATATAATCAAATCTTACACTGGCGTTTAGACCGAGTTCGTTTAAGACTGCCAAACTCATATATATATCGTGAGGTTAGGCTCAGATAAGTTAGCTTGGGCTAGGTTAGGTAAGTTTAATATTCATTGGTTAATGACCAAGTGTGTCGATATGCTTATCAATGTCAAGTTTAATTCATTATATATGTTTTATCTATAAGTCCAGCTGACAGGTATCTTCTGATCTTTTATCACCGTTTCTCGCATACAAATACATAAACTTGCCTCGACTTAGGCCAGTGAGCATTTCTTCTCAATACTGTAGTATCTTAATATCTAGTGACGACTAGTCCCTAGTCAGCTAGTGACTGAGCTAGTGTCAGCTAGTCAGCTAGTGACTGAGCTAGTGTCAGCTAGTCACTAGCTGACACTAGCTAGTGTCAGCTAGTGTCAGCTAGTGACTAGTCGTTGTGCTGACTTACCGTTATTGTTGCTAGAATACACAAAGCTCCGGTACCTCACTAGGCTTATCACCAACTGTCGGAAATATTAACTACGCATTAAACGTAGAAAACGAGATTCATTCCAATTACCATATACCTCTTTATTATGTACAGATACTGATTATATGCCTGTCAAGTGACTTACGGCTTTGTCATCTTTGAGCGCATCTGAAAAAAATGAAAAAAAAAAAAAAAAAAAAATTCATCAAGGCAAATATTTCTACACAGATATTAATGATGGTATCATGATATTTCATGCTAATTCTATTCATTTCACCTTAATGTTTATTCAATAGAATGTATGTACAAAGAACATAAGAATAATGCACAATTGTAGGGACATAAGTTACACATACTAATGAAGCCACTATTATGCAAAGCGTTTCCCTTCAAAACATGAAATAGACATATATAACTAAAGGTGTAAGGGGTAAAACACTTAATACTAAAGAAGTAAGCTAACAAAATAAGAACGTTCATTGAAGATAACTTTCAAAAAAAAAAAAAAAAGTGATACTAAAGGATGACAGGAAAAGACTTAAGATATGGAGTCAGTAGTAATTGTAGTACAATTAGTACAATAGTTTATTTTCATTAATAACAGAATGGAAATACAAGGTATATTTCTACTCTATAAGTGTATACAATTCTACTCTATATTGGACTGCGAATGAATGACAGAATTGATGAGTTAGCCAATACTTTCTGAGAAAAATGTGGTTGTAAGAGTAGTGTGTAAGTAATTATCAAAAGAAGGCACTAAGCGGGAAGTTTACTGTGTTTTCGGGACACCTTCAGAGTTAATACTGTACTATCTTGAGGTTATCTCAAGATAACCTCAAGATACAAAACGTAGACTTGTTCCTCTTAGACAAATGTATATTGCATCTCCAGGTTTCAATTAGTCATAAATTTGTTCTTTATTATTATAATGTGTATTATACCGTGTTATGAAGTTGAAGTACAGTAAGGTGTATATTAAGTTGGTGCTACATATGTTAACACAAGTTTATGTATTTCAGTGTTAATGACCCAATATCCCTGTATCAGAATCTTTATATGTATTATTGTCCCAAAATATGGACTGTTGCACTGCAATTATTGAATTAATCCAACGATATGTATGATATTATTTATGAGCACTTTTACTCTCATGAATAGTCACGTGACCAGCAACATTGTACAACTACTTCAAGAGCAACGGCGTTAGAACAAGGTAATGCTCCCTCTAGTGTGTGTTATTATTTATTATTTATTTTGTTATTATTTATTTGGCCTCGGAGTAAACCACGCATAACGCATTAGAAGGAATGTTTAGTGTCCCATCCAATACAGTTTCTGTGTGCTTTTCTCCTACCACCCCCTTATTTTTGTGTGGTTTATATTGTATTTGAAGGTTACAAGACATACATTGGTTGATACAAAAGTGCCTAAAGGTTATGGATCTTATGAAGCTCCTCCGCTTCCGGACAGGAACCGAGGATGCAGCAGGCATTTCCCCTCTGGATCGCCACACTGATATATATACAGTATAATATTATATATATATATATATATATATATATATATATTATGTTGTATCTAGTAGCCAGAACAC
Organism: Procambarus clarkii; assembly: GCF_040958095.1. Lineage (NCBI taxonomy): Eukaryota > Metazoa > Arthropoda > Malacostraca > Decapoda > Cambaridae > Procambarus > Procambarus clarkii. The sequence continues at coordinate 76,360 of NC_091231.1, forward strand.
AGTACTCGGCCTACTATGCAAGGCCCGATTCGCCTAATAGACCGAGTGATTTTCTTTATTTTCAAAATATTGTTTCCAATTGGTTTATTTGAAATAAAATTATTATATTATATTAAGAACACATATTATTGACTTAGTTATGTTAGGTTAGGTGAAGTTAGGTTCGGTCACATATCTACGTTAGTTTTAACTCAAATTAAAAAAGCTTAACTCATACATAATGAAATGGGTAGCTTTATCATTTCATAAGAAAAAAAATCGAAAAATATATAATTTCAAGAAAGCTTGGCTTACTAGGCAAATCGGACATTGCATAGTAGGCCGAGTATATATATATATATATATATATATATATATATATATATATATATATATATATATATATATATATATATGTTGTACCTAGTAGCCAGAACGCACTTCTGAGCCTACTATGCAAGGCCCGATTTGCCTAATAAGCCAAGTTTTCATGAATTAATTGTTTTTCGACTACCTAACCTACCTAACCTAACCTAACCTATAAAGATAGGTTAGGTTAGGTAGGGTTGGTTAGGTTCGGTCATATATCTACGTTAATTTTAACTCCAATAAAAAAAAATTGACCTCATACATAATGAAATGGGTAGCTTTATCATTTCATAACAATAAAATTAGAGAAAATATATTAATTCAGGAAAACTTGGCTTATTAGGCAAATCGGGCATTGTATAGTAGGCTGAAAAGTGCGTTCTGGCTACTAGGTACGACATATATATATATATATATATATATATATATATATATATATATATATATATATATATATATATATATTGGTGTATACTGGCAGCAGGTTTTCTTTCAAACATGTTTCATTGAATATGACCGCATATTCTGTATTTATTATTTTCTGGTTTAGGGCTTCTATCCCTCTAACTATTTTCTTAGCATCAGGGCTTAATTGAAATAGGAGTTCTCCAAAACTCATTTTCGTACTTTTAAGGTGAAGAAAAGAAGTGATTTACTATAGAGTGTATTACACTTATTTGTATAATTTGCACGACGTTTCGAACCTCCATGGTTCATTCTCAAGTGAACAGATCTTACAATACTAGTTGATTTTATACCCGCATTAGGTCAGGTGATAATACAATGAAGGTGAAAACATGGGGGGATACATAAGGGATAAACATAGGGGCTGCAGAAGGCTTATTGGCCCATACGAGGCATCTCCTATCTAAACACAAAGATTAATCTTTGTGTTTAGATAGGAGATGCCTCGTATGGGCCAATAAGCCTTCTGCAGCCCCTATGTTTATCCCTTATGTATCCCCCCATGTTTTCACCTTCATTGTATTATCACCTGACCTAATGCGGGTATAAAATCAACTAGTATTGTAAGATCTGTTCACTTGAGAATGAACCATGGAGGTTCGAAACGTCGTGCAAATTATACAAATAAGTGTAATACACTCTATAGTAAATCACTTCTTTTCTTCACCTTAAAAGTACGAAAATGAGTTTTGGAGAACTCCTATTTCAATTAAGCCCTGATGCTAAGAAAATAGTTAGAGGGATAGAAGCCCTAAACCAGAAAATAATAAATACAGAATATGCGGTCATATTCAATGAAACATATATATATATATATATATATATATATATATATATAGAGGCGGGACCAAAGAGCCAGAGCTCAACCCCCGCAAGCACAACTAGGTGAGTACACACACACACAACTTGGGGTGCCGTGTACTCAAGAATGAAAGGTATATATAGGAATTACAAAGCCTCTTGGGGTGTTGAAAGTATCTAATCAACATAAAACTCGCAACAATAAATTCATATGGGACAAATTTTGATTTTGAAATGATATACAAGCGCTTGTTGGGAACAAAGGTTAGACCATGAGTTAATATATATATATATATATAGTTACAGAGGCAAATAGAAGAAATTATAAACCTTCCACATGAAGAGAAAGCTAAATTTACATTCTTTAGAAAGGAGAAGAGTTACGTTGTTGTTGTTTTAGATTCAGCTACTCTGAACCAAAAGTGCAAGTAGCACGGACTATGGTGAGCCCGTAGTGGACTTATCTGGCACAAGAGCGGGGCTGTAGGAACTGTGGGGTGATGATAAAAAAAAAAAGTTAGGGGTGACATGACTAAATGTATAAGTGAATGAAAGGGCACAGCAGAGCGGGTATTCATAAGGTATTAATTATATCAACATAAAGTAGAACATGAAATAATTTATATAAATTGTATAAGTTTACAGCCTGTTTATATAAAAAAAATGTAAAACAAACGAGATTAAATGAATCATTATTCATTAAATGATAAAGCATTAAATGAAATAAAGATGTTTTATTTTATTAGCTCGTACACATTAGTGCTGCTACCCTATGCAATAAGAGGGATTAGGGAGATTTTAAGGCAAGAGCTAGATACTAGTTTATCTAACATCCCTATATCAGAAGTGTTAATCACAAAAAAACATGGGATATGATTCCAGGATGCACTAGCAAACTTTGGGAAGAGATCGAAAATATTTCTTTAATTTCCATGAGGGAATGAAATAGTTACAAAGCTCAGAGTATCTTATAGCATTTGGCCAAAAAATAATGGATTACAGGACGTTTACTAATAGAGTATTGCAGTGTCCTAGCTCATGTTTACAGTTTACAACTGGAGTGCTCACCGTTGGCAGCTTCATTACCTGCAGCCGCCTGCCACAGGTATAGATATTCCAACCTAATTCTGGCAATTACAATGTCATTATGTGTGGTCAATATATATATATAAACCCGAAAACTCTTGTTGAATCACTTGTGATGTAAAAAGATTATTGATGTGTACATGTATGCGTGTAAATGATTCTATATATATGTATGCATATATAACATTAATAACTGTGTAACTAGCTTCAAAAGAATGTCACTTGCTTAGCTAAATGAACTATGGGGTTCAGTTCATGAACTGATTATGTGTGTAACTCTTTCCATCACAGCCCACAGAATGGGTATATTATATATATATATATTATATATAATTATATATTTATATAATATATATAATATATTATGTCACTGTTTATAACTTGTTTTGTTATCTCGAACAACTGTTTATAACTTTTGTTATCTCGAACCCATTGTTGATGGGACGACTTATACTGAATTTTGTAACTAGCTCATCAGGATCGTAACTTGCTTAGCTAAATGAATTGTGCGGTTCAGTCCCTGAGCCCATTATGTGCCTCTGTAACCCTTTCCACTACCGCCCACAAGATGGGTATGGGGTGTATAATAAATAAACTAAACTGTTTATAACTCTTTTAAGCTTTAAAATACAAGCTGGAAAGATTCACACACAAATAAATAACATCTAATGGTTGTACATAGACGCTGCCTCTAATAAGTCAGTAAGACTAATGCAAACGTTCATTCATATAGTTCTCATGTTCCAAAGTTTCGTTGAGCATGGCTCGACAAAATTACGACGGTGAGATGCTTAGTTCGAGGACTACATAGTTGCCAACAGACCAATAATCATTCAATCATCATGACAACCACTCTATCTGCCACCAACAGTACTTTTAGACATCCCATCGTGATGTTCAGAGTACCGATTCAAATAGAGCTTCGTGTAAATCACGGACGAGTATGGATATGAAATATATCAGGGCCTGGAGTGGGGACGGCTGGGCGTGTGTGAGAGTCCGTGGTGTTCTCACTCGAGCCAGCGTGGGAGCCCAGTGTGTGGTGCAGATTCCTGTTGCCAACAGCCCAAGTGCCATCACGCTCCCACTCATCTCTTCCAACACTAATCTGCCCCCATCTCTCTCCACAATTAACAGTGTAGCAAACTTGATACCAGGTAGGAAATGTGACCTTCCCCCCTCTTTCCCTGTTGTGATATATATAACAATGGTTGTCTACATGCGTTCTCAAGTACGGGAACAAAGTGCTTGTGAGTGAGGTCGAGCGGCAACACCGAGACGCTCTGGACGGGTACAGAACCCGTGAAACATTTTTGTTGTTTTGATGTGAATTGGTTGAATAGCGGCGATGAACTCTGGAAAACAGTCATTGTGTTGTTTTGTCGGTCATGCGTTAGTCGTTGCAGGGAAAAATTAGCAAAGAAAAGCATGGTAAATTAAATTAGTTTAATGGTAGGAAGTCTCTGATAAGGCTTCTGCTTGGTGTCTAATAATCGGGACAAGCAGTAGTGGCACCTCGTAACCAGCTGCGTAAGGCTCGTAATCACTTGCTGTGCTACCTTACCCCTAGTGAGCGCTCGAAATATATATTAAAAAAAAATGGATCTGGTATATCGCTGTCTGCGTACTTTGTTCAATTCGTTTTAATGAGTGAAAGCATTCACTCGTATGCTTTTAGGATCGAGCTTCAGCTCCCGTGCTATAGAACTCGCCCGCCTTTCCTTTCTCCCTCCCCCTCTGTACTCGTATTTATTTTCGTGGGATGAGTTATGGTTTAATTCTTAATTGACTAGTGTATAGGGGTTCCAAACTGTGTGTATACTTATATATCAGCGTCAATGGGAGCGAGAGCTAGAGTTTTTTTTATGTCCCACCCACTGCCCTTGCTGTGTATCTGTTACGTTATAATTTTAACTATAGTAATTTTCGAATTCTTTGTCGAGTCTCGCCTTAAGTTGTGGATGGAGGTGGCTTCTACAACTTCTTTAAGTGCATTCCACTTATTGACCACCCGTACAGGGTACGAGTATTTCCTTCCATTTCTTCAGCTCATTTGCATCTATAGCTTACAATTATATTGTTTTCTCAATTTAAAGAGGCTGTCCTTCTCTACTCCCCTCAGTGTCTTGAATGTTGTGACCTAATCCGCTCTGCTTTTTTTCTATCTTCTATAGGGTTGTGAGACAGTCCCATTAGCCTATTCTCACAGCTTAACCCTCTTAACTCGGGAACCAATCCTGTTGCAAACCTCTATATTTATTCAAATTTTCAATGCTTCACAAGGGTGCAGATTTCATGTCAGTATTCCAGTATCGTGGTTCAATAAATGCTGTGTATATTGTTTAGTGTATTTGTATTTACTATTTCTGCCTGCAGGATCGAGATGTTAGCTCTTGGACCTCGTCTTTCTAACCGTCTGTTTTTAATGTACTCAGTCCCGACTTATTTTCTCTATCATGTCTAATACATATATGTCTCTCTAACACACACACATTCTCAGGATGCAGCCCATAACATCTGTTTAACTACCAGGTTGCTATTTGTTGCTAGGCGAACAGACGCATCATGTGAAAGAAACTGCCCATTTATTTCTGCCTCGGCGGAGAATCGAATCCGGGCTCTTAGGACTACGACGCCTGAGAATTGTCCACTCAGCCGCGAGGCCATGTACTCACCTAATTGTGCTTGAGGGAGGTCGAGCTTCGGGTCTTTGGTTCCACCTCTAAGGTGTCAATCAATTAGGTTCCTGAGCCTATTAGGCTCTATTATATCCATTTGATCATACTATATCTACCCATTTGAAACTGTGTATCGAGTCAGTCTCCACCAGATCACTTCCTAATGCATTCCATTTAATTCTTACTCTGACACTGAAAAAGCTCTTTCTAAAATCTCTGGTTCATTTGGGTACTCAGTTGTGCTTGCGGGGGTTGAGCTATGGCTCTTTGGTCAGGTCTTCTCCCTTACCCACTTTTCCCCTCCCTCTTTCTCTCTTACACATACACAAGAAAGTTCCCGTTTACAGAGTGGTAGACGGTTGGGACAAGTTAACCGAGAAGGTAGTAGAGGTCAAACCCACCATTAGTTTCAAGGCGTCATATTAAAAAAAATAATTACTGGGAGGAGTCTTAGAAGATTGTAAAGAAAAAGACAAACTTAGAAATAACTCTGATTAGAAACATGTAGAGGCTTCTCATTGGAATAAGAAAAGAAAGAATAAATTCCATCCATAAAAATGACAACAGAGAAGACCCTCAAAATTATAAACCTAACCACTTCTTCAAAAAATCAAATGTAACATGAACAAGGACCAACAGTATAGCTCAACAAGCCATAATGAAAGTGAAGGACAAGAGATGCTTTTTCACCCTTAAGGGTTTAATCCCATGGAACTGCCTACCTGCTGGAGTAGTAAATGTCAAAACATTGCTGCAACTTAGTATTCAACTTGATAAAATCAAGACAAATTTGGGAGACCTCGACCTCGGCTTCCTGTCCTCATCAAGGCCACTAGAGATATGGCAACCCTCAGGTAAATTCAGGTAATGTCCCTGTTTTAGGTTCAGCTATTTGAAACAAAAAAGTTCCAAGTAGTACGGGCTATGGTGAGCCAGTAGTGGACTTACCTAGCATAGGAGCGATACTGTATGTGTAAAGGGCTGCTTCTATGTGACTTTGTACATTTAAGTTTGCTCCTAGTTATTTGGATTGTCTCTTGTGGGGTGTGTGTGTGGGCACACACACACATATGCAAGTTTGAGAGAGAGACAGAGAGAAAAGAGAGAAAAGAGAGAGAAAAGAGAGAGAGAAAAGAGAGAGAGAAAAGAGAGAGAGAGAGAGAGAGAGAGAGAGAGAGAGAGAGAGAGAGAGAGAGAGAGAGAGAGAGAGAGAGAGAGAGAGAGAGAGAGAGAGAGAGAGAGAGAGAAAGATGTTTGAGAAACATAACCACAATTTCACAGGGAGCACCATGAGGAGGTAATAGTAGCACCTACCTCCAATACCATGCTTTCTTTCCTTATTCCAATGAGAAACCTCTACAGATTTCTAATAAGATTTATTTTTGCAGATTGTGCATTCAGACTAGGAATATTCTTCAGTGGGCCATCTGAAACACAATCAAGGGAATCAAATAAGCAACAGGCAGCACATCCAAACAGAGGAAGTAACTATACTCAAAAACACTCATTCTCAAAGGACACCCTTCTAATTAAGAAAATGAGTGATGATCCTCCACCCTACTCCAAATCACCATTTCCCTATTCCAAGGTAGGATTTGTTTTTTTACTTAGTACACTGTTCAGATAATGTAGTATATGCAACAAGGATAAAAAAAAGTTGACAAAAATGCATAATAACCACAGTGAAACATCCTTTGAAATATCCTTACATAATGTTTACTGCATAATATTATATATATATATTATATATATATATTATATATATATATATATATATATATATATATATATATATATATATCACTGATCAATTAAATCAGATCAATAATCACTGATCAATTAAATGCAGAAAAACCACATTTAAAAGAATTAAATACTGTACATGTTAGAGAGCTTTCAACTCTCGAGCCTTTGTCAGTTTGTCTTTAGTAGAGTGACTATCAGGAGAACAGTAGTTAGCTTTTTAGTTTAGTTCATTTATTATGCAACCCATACCCATCTTGTGGGTGGTAGTGGAAAAGGTTACAGAGGCACACAATGGGCTCAGGGACTGAGCCTCACAATTCATTTAGCATAGAAACAGCTTTATAGGTCCATTCCATGGGGGACCAGAAGCTCATGAAATTCCGACATGAGACAGAACACATGACTGACCTAAGTAAATACTTGGGATGCCAGCAGGAAACAAGAAATTAAGAGATGGGATGGAGCAAAATTTGCTCGAGTCCTCTTTGATCTGTCACTGTTCTAATACAGTACAGTATCTTCAATTTTAGTTCTGGATTTTCACGACTAGATCTAGCCAGAATTCCAATACAGTGTTGCATGAATGTTCAGAGTAGGGCATCCATCTCCTCCCCTTCCCCCTTCCCTGGGGTACATCCTTTGAAGTTCAATAGGTTCATGTAATTTCTCTGGTCTGAATTTTGTGACTTAGATAAAATGTACCCATCATGACACCTTGTGTCTGTTTTCCCTACTCTCAGAGATAACAGGCAGCATTGAAAATATGTAATGAAGATTTTAATATTATGTTCATATTTCTGACTGATTCTGAATGCCAATATGGCACTAACGCTTATACAGTACTAGTAGCGTCTTCCCCAGCCTTGTACGGTCATTGAATTTGAACAGGCTTCTGTAATAATAGAGTACACAAATGGACCCATAGAAAAACCTGCAAAGTTTTGCCACTGAAGCAAATCCTCTGAATGTTTGTAGAATAGGTTGGACAGATACATTGCCTATATATAAAATAAGAATTTGCCTTACATGAATGTTCAAGTTTTAAATTTTTTCGGCATACTCTTACTCCTATCTTTCATTACCATCAGTTAGTAGAAGAATCAGCACCACCTGAAGATGAATTATGCATGATGCCACCCTCTCAGCCTCCATCAGCAACTGAGTTCCACCACCATCACCACCACCACCATGAACAACCACCACCACCACCCCAAAATTACTTGCCCACACCCCAACAGGATTCATACCCCCAGCAACCTTCTGCACCTGTTATCAATGTGTTCCAGCAGCCTCAACCAGCAGTGGGATTGGTGGTGGCCACTGCTGGTGTGCCCCCTGGAATCTGCACCGTCTGCAGGGTGAGCCTACCTACAAAACAGACGATATGTTTATTTAAACAATTTTTGGTTTACTAACTTTGATAGAAATTCTGGGTTGTATATGCAGTAATGGTCATATTATTTGTGCTTTCAAGTAATATTGGGTTGTAAGGAATTATCAAATGTGCCAAAAGGGGGAAGACACTGTAGCACTTCTGAGTAGCATATGCATTAATAGTCTTTCTATTTGTGCTTGCAAGTAATTCTGGGTTGTAGCTGCAGTAAATAAGTTTGATGCAGTGTGTGCATATACTGAGATTGAGAATCTCGATATCACTGGGATCAGTGAAACATGGGGATGAGAAGATATGAGGATGAAGATAGGACGAGAAAAAGATAGACGACAGTAAATAATACTGTAAATAATTAATTAAAATAAGTCCACTTTTGAATGTCAACCAACAAACTCACACTAAACACAGAAGAGACCTACTACAGTTTATTTGGTAGTAAATCATCTAATCAAATTCAAATTCAGATAGACAATGTTAACATTAGCAATAAAAATGAGGGAAAGTTCCTTGGCCTATACATAGACAAGAGACTTAACTGCAGCACCCACATACAACACATGACCAAAAAAAAGTCTCAAAATATGGTCGGTATACTCTCTAAAATCAGATATTATGTTCCCCACTCTGCTTTCCTCTATTAATAATAATTAAAATAATTTATTCACAAGAAGATACAATGGGCTGGTGAAATTACACAAGATTGGTATTTTTACATTCTTGCAAAGCCACTAACACTCATGAGGATTATTTTTTAATTATAATTGCATTATTAATAATTGAAATTACTATTTCAGGCAGGCCCTTAATCTAACATATCTGGCAAGATGAAAAGGTAAATTGTAGCAAGGTTATATATCGACAAATAACTACATTATAAATTGACAGAGGTGATTTCACTGGTAAAGATGTATGTCTTAAGTACAGTACTGTACTAATATTGGGAAAGAGGGTAGTACAAGATACATTCTAAAGATACTCTCATTTTACTGTGGGCTTATCTATCCCTATCTTACAATATCTGTGTAAGGGGTTCAACCACTGCAAATTACCCAAAGCCCTTTATCACTCTGCAAAAATCTGGTATTAGAACTATAACAAAGCCTCTTCAGACAACACAGCCCCTCTGTTTAAGTCCCTTAACATGCTAAACACACACTCCACACATTCTCACATGCTATTTACATGTACAAAACCTAGTTCCTAAATGGTAATCTCAATCTGAAACTTTTCCTTGATGGGTGTTAATAGAACCCATGAGCACCACACTAGAAATAAATAGCTCTTTGTTATCTTCAGAGTTAAACTAAATCTGTGCAAACACTATGCAAATAAAAGGACCCAGTCTATGGAACTCGCTCCCTAATGAATTAAAAAATTCTCCAGCTATGCCTTATTCAAAAGTAAAACCAAAATGTACCTAATTTCATCATCATAGTTTCCTACCTTTTGTTTCAAACTCACACTGTATCTTGTACTACCCACTTCTCCAATATTAGTACTCAAGACATATCTTCACCAGTGTAATCACGTCTGTCAATTTATATTGTAGTTATATGTTGATATAAAATTTTGCTACAATGTACCTTTTCATCTTATCTGATATGTTAGATTAAGGACCTGCCCAAATGGCTATGCATGTTAGTGGCTTTGCAAGACTGTAAACATATCAATGCTATGTATTCTCATGAACTCAATGTACCTTCTTGTATATACAAGTAAATAAATAAAAAAAAAAGGGCATGATCAGTTCCTGAACCAATTATGTGCCTCTGTAATCCTTTACACCACCGCCCATGGGATGGGTATGGGGTGCATAATAAAGAAAGAAATTGAATTGATCGATAAAATCCAGGTAGGGATGAAACTTGCCACAACATGTGGCCCCTATATCCAAGATGATGCAGTACAATTATAGAAATGAATAAAAAGGTCCAGGAAAATGACTTCCTAGACTACCTTAGAGGAGACTTAAAGAATGAGAAGGGGATTGCAAAATGCCACCGAGAAAATAGATCAAGACATGGAAGCATCATGGGAAAATTTTATGAAGGTCATCACTGACCCTGTTAAAAAAATTCAGGCCAAGAAGGAGAAAGAAAAAGTGGATAAATGACACATGCAGTGAAAAAAAGCTCTTCACAGTTAAGTGAAGCCCCTCTTGAAAAGGGGACAGGCAGCCAGTTTAATTCATTATGTTAGGGGACAGGAAGCCAGAGTGTATTCATAAAGTTTGGCTATTTTCAAGTTCTCCCTTCCCCCCCAAAAGCCGAATTGCTGACCCTGCCCAGGATGCAACCCTACAATAAGCTGACTAACTCCTGAGTACCTACTCACTACTAGGTGAACAGAGGCATTAGGTGAAACGAAATGTGCCCAATCATTTCTGTGTCGCCTGAGATTCAAACACAGAATTCTCGATTGTGATTCAAGAACGAACCCAACTGTACAATTGGGACGCTCTGTCGAGAGTTTGAGATATACCGAAGAGCATTAAATTCAGCTATATAGGAAATCAGATCAGCAAAAAGAAATTTTTAAAGAAATCTTGCTCAAAACATTAAGAATGATCCAAAGTCTTTGTATGCTTACATAAGAAGTAAAACCAAGACAAAGGACTCGCTGGGACCTCTAAAATATGAGACCAGCCACATTATAATAGATGAAAAATCTGTCTACATTCTGAATGAATACTTCAGTATTCACACTAGAAAGATAATCCTTCTAATAATTTTTTTTAAGTTATCCCCCAAAACACTACATATTAGTGGGTTTATATATCTGTACAGTACTTCTCTTACCTTCAGATTCACCACTGTTCATGTATATATATTTACTCTTATGTTCATAATAATAATAATAACAATTATTATTATTATTGTTGTTGACAAAAAATGTACACACCGACAATGACAGGACACTAATACTGTATCTGCTGGGCCTTTTTTTGCCATTATTTTATATTTTGCTACCATAGCAGAAAATAAATTGTTTTGTATGTTACTCAAAATTGTCAATTTAAAAGTAGCATTTGTTTGAGATTTAGAATTTTTGTATTATTCTCATTATATTATGTTGAGATTTTGCTGTAGTTTGTTAGGTTAATAAATGCTATTCATGGGAAAAAATTGAACTCATTACCAATCTCTGCATCAATATTGCACACTTTCTCATTTTCTGTATATCAACAGATTGGCAAGATTAAAAATACTGCATCATTTTGGTCATGGGTTTGCTGCATCTGCTGCCTCCCCTTTGGCATCATCCCAGGCATCATTGCTTTCTACTATGTGAATCGTAAGCCCAAGTGCAATAACTGTGGTTTCACAATCTAGAGACACTGCTTACTGCTTAGACCCTGTGTCTACTGATGGGGCTATCCACATGCTACTGGGATCATCAATACCTTCTGCTACTGAATATTGCCATACTGGTAATGCTGATGTAACAGCTTAAGTGGTTGGAAATAATGCTTCTTTGCTAACCTAAGCCTCACTTAACTAAAATTAAAAATTTTGTTACTATCAGTTATCCAAGTAGGGCCGATACTCATAATTTTCGTAAAAATTTTCTTTTTATTAGTGGTTTCGCGAGATATTTTACAAATGAATTTGAATATTGACTTAAAACTAAATTAATTCTTTCATGGGAAGGAAATGAACACAAGTAATCTCATGACGGCCATTAAGCCCGATCACTAAGAGCAGCCCTGATGCTAGGGCATGTTCCCAGTAATCATTGTTAAAGAGAGCCATTGCTTTTCTTTTTCTCAAATACAGTACCTCTTAAGACAGTAAATGTGAATCGCTTTTAAATTGAAGTTGTAGCTTTGTCTTAAGAGGGTATGCATGTCATAATTATAATATCTTTGTGACCAATTTTATGGCACCTTAAAAATCCTTCTAATTTATATTACAAATCTTTAGTGATTCAAGTTTTTGGTAGTTCAAAATTAAAATTTTCATCATTGAGAATTATCATGCCTATGTCTACTATGACATTTATATTATTACAGTATTATTATATTACTTTAAATAATTATCTTTTTACATTATTATTAATAGTATTACATTTTATTACTACAGTGGTACCTCTGTTTTCGAATTTAATCCGTCGCCAGAAATGGTTCAAATATTTAAACAAATTTACCCATAAGAAATAATGTAAATTGAATTATCCATTACACACTCCCAAAAATATTAACTTAAAAATACACTTTATACATACAATACTAGTACTTATATTTTGTACTACAGTATGTACAAGTATATCTTACCTTTATTCAGGACTCTTGTTGGCATATGGAAGACAGTGAGGAAGGGTGAAGGAGTAAAGGTGTTAGTGTTTGGAAGGGGTAGTCCCCTTCCATTATAACAGCAGTGATGACATTTCTGGGGTACTCTCTCTCAAAGTTATGCAGGCATACCACTAGGACCTCCCTACGTTTTAATACTTGTCTGTAGTGAGACATCACAGTGTCTCACTATGAATGATCTCTTGTTTTTCCTCTATCATCACCCTCAGAACTATTTTCTTAGGTTGAACTTTACCACTGACTTTCTTGGAATTCATGCCATGATATATATAATAAGAACTTTTATGTTCAGATACCAAAAAAGCACAAAAACAATGAAATTCTTCACAAAGAATTCTAGCACAGTAGTTACTAGGCGGAAGACACTGGTAAACTGACATATGCCACGCGCTCGGTTAGTTGATACATGTATCAACAAACTTGAGCACCGAGGCAAACCTTGAGTACCGAGTCAATTTTTTTTTTAAGAAATTGAGCCCGAGAACCAAAAAATTCTTTAAAGGTGCATTCAAAAACTGAGGTTCCACTGTATATTCCAGTGTTCTTATTGTATACTCTATATACAGTACAGTTATATACTGTAAATTGTTTGCTTGTGAATTCCTTACAGTTGTCACTGTGTGTATGCTTCGTCATGTATGTCTGATAAGTCCTTTTACTGTGTCCTAGGTGCTAAAAGCTTACTCTGTATGCTGCTAAAGGAATAAACATACTCTAAAAGTGATAGCTTTCTGTGCAGGGTCAAGATGGTGATCGTGGGAGTCCCATGGAAGCTGCTTTGCTGATTTTGTATTCTTAATTTACTTGAGAGCCACCATCTCTAGTGGCCTTGATGGGGACAGGAAGCTGCCAGCTTGTCAAAGGTCCCCTCATTATTCCTGAGGAATATTTTTTTGTATGGTACTGTACATTATACAGTATTGCACATTACACTAGAACACTGGTAAATATGCCCAAAGATCATTTAAATTAGTAATTTAGTGGTACCAGTGAGTGATATTTAGATTTCTTCATCATGGTCAGGTATCCTGGGGTTGGGGTAGATGAGGAGGGGGTTTTAGGGATACTGTGACAAGAAATAATCTATAAGGGGGGGGGGGGGGAGGGGGCCTGACAGCTGAGTGGACAGCGCTCGGGGTTCATAATCCCAAGGGTCTGGGTTTGATCCTTGGTGGAGGCAGAAACAAATGGGCAGAGTTTCTTTTATCCTGATGTGCCTGTTCACCTAGCAGTAAATAGGTACCGGGAATTAGACAGCTGCTACTGGCTGCTTCCTAGGGATGTGTGTGTGAAAATTTTGGGACTTGCCCGAAATGCTATGCATGCTAGTGGCTGTAAAAGAATGCAAGAACTCTTGTATATATAAATAAATAAATAAACAAAAAAGATGGCAGGACATTATTAGTGCTTTCTATTGAATTTAAGAGTTACTAGGCCTTGGCTATTGATTGTTAACAACTCTGAAGGGGTGTGTGCAAAGGCAGTTTCTGTGGTAGATGTCGTATAATGTGTGAAATATTTTAGGAACTAATAGTTTTAGAAATTACTGTATATATTTTTGTAAACATTTTATAATATTGTTTGTAATCATAATCTTTATTCAGAAGAATGTGTGTACTGTACAACGATAATAATAGTAATGTACAAGTAGTCCACAGTTTATCTTGGGATATACATCAGCATAGAAGACTGGGGATACCTTTCTCAATTGAACTCATATGATAAAAAAATCATATAGTTATAAGTGGTACCCATTGTACAATAAGGATTTGTAGACAGGATATTGTTCTACATGTAATTTCACACACACTGTCAGCAGTAATTTTAAGAAAGTATACAATGCAAATTTTCATTCTGCAGTACATCATTGATAAATAAAAGTATGGTATTAATTCAGAGTTGGTGATTTACCTGAGAGCCACTAAAACTAGGTGCTTCGATGAGGACAGTTCAGCTTGATTGTTTATTTCCTTGACATCATAGCAGTACAAGCTGAAAAATCTTGGACGTGTACCCCAGAATTCTTTTTAATACACACTCAAAATAGCTAAATACTGTAATCGAATCTAGGAAATAATAGGGATGAAATAATCTAATCTAGGACTAAATTTCTAATCTAGGGCTGAACTCATCAAGATAGGAACTATTTATGAAGCATCAATTAAGATAAGAACACAAGATATAAAGCAACAGGAGAGTAATACTATGCAGTAATAATAATATAATAAGCACCAGGGTAGTTGATTTTTTGTTACCTGGAACACACCTGCAGATGGTTCTGGGAGTTCTTCGACACCCTGAGCCCGGCCAGGCTTGACTTGTGATAACTTAGTCCAACAGGCTGTTGCTTGGAGTGGCCTGCACTTATTGCATAAGGTACTTTAGATAAAGATACAGGAAACAATGATTTTGAAAAAAAAAAAAAAAAATCCTCTGGATATGGAATGTATAGTACAAGGTACTTTTAAGACATGGGAGGAATAAGTCACATACAGATATAAAGATGTGATGTGAATATACAGGTACAGTATTTATAACATGTCATTATTATTGTAAATTTACCAGAATTTACCAGAGTATTATCATCACATCTTCATTACTGTACTTATTGCATCTGCACCGGCATCACTGACAGCGATGCTAACATGTGTCATGTATCATGTTGATGAAGCTTACAGGTTTAGGCAATGTAGATGTAGCTTACCTGCATTGTAAAATGTTAACAAAATTTAAATGTACAATCATTAATAAAGAATTATGATTATTATTATTATTATTATTATTAATGAAAAATAACTTTATTCCTCATATAAGCTGTAACAGGAGGTAATAATAAATATTACATATATTAAATGAAATGCTCATTGTTAATAATGTATAATTCAATGATCCCATGATCAATTCAGTTGTAATGCTGCAGAAGACAGTTAAATAGTTTAATCAAACTAAAGAAATACTAAACAGAAATGAATCTGACTGGAGAAATATGGTGAGAGGAGGTACTACAAGGTTCCATTTTGTGGCCAATCCTATTTTGTCATATACTGTGCATCAATAATTTATATTTTTTTAATAATTTTGTTTTAACACAAGCACTGTACAAGCGTTAGTTTTTTTTTCAAGTACAATGTGACCTATATGAGAATATTACAAATCACACCAGCAAATTTTCAGATGACACTTAAGATTTATGATAATGTGGGAAGTGACAATGATATTGAGGTTTTGCAAAGCAACCTACAGAAGCTGCAAAAGTGGTCAGAAGACTAGCAAATGCCTTTTAATATTTAAAATGCAAGACCTTGCATGTGGGGCATAACAATGCACATCACAATTACTAAATCAACAATACCTTGCAGCAGATTGATAAAGACAAGGACCTTGGAGTCAGAATCCACCAGCCACAACGTTACACGACAAGTGGAAGCTGTAGTATAAGCAGCAAACTAAATTCTATGAATAGTCAAAGTTACTGACTACTTTAAAGAAAAAGAGGGTTGTTATATAACTGCGTAAACCTCTGGTGCCAGAGTTTACTGTATAATAAATTATTAAACACTGGGCTAGCAACACTACAAGCCAGACATGATAGGACTGATCTCAATGAAATTTTTAAAATATTGAAAAATGTGGAGGATATTGATCTAAACCCCTTCTTTAAGAAGACGCATTTAAGAAAATATGAAGGTGTCGGGTGATAATTCACAGACCCCAGTCAAACCTTCCCCCTAAATTGGTCAGTCAATAAGAACTGTGGTTGGATGGATCCATTATGACCAGGGGGATATTAACCCAAGGGCTACCATCTCAGGTGGTCAAAAAGCTGGCAGATTTTTTATTTTTTTTTTAACTTGAATTTACCCGTCCGAAAGCAGCTACAGTATATCTTTTACGGCCTTGACTGGGACATGCAGCCAATGGCTTGTCACATGTCCCCTCATTATTCCTGAGGCCCCCCCCCCATATTTATGAGGACTATGTTGCCATGACAATGATGGAATCTGATCTGCATGCTAGTATGATTAAAGGCAATTAATTAATTCTAATTGAAAGTATTCAAGCCACGAGAGGGAACAGCCCGAGCTTGAGCCGGCATTTTGGCTATACAGGAAGTCAGGTTGTAGCATGCAAATTAATATATGTAGCCAAATCAACGTTACAAGTTTGTTAAATACTGTAGTTTGTTAACTTACACAGATTAAGTCTATTTGCCTTTTTTCAAACTAACATCACCATAACCCCAAGACTGAGAATTTGTTGCTTTATTATGGGTTCCATATGTACCCATCGTGTAGGTAATGGAAAAAAAAAGTGTTCAGTAGTGGTCACATAAGGGGTTCAAGTACCGGACCCTGATGTTTAAACAATTTACATTTACGATGAGGTAGTTACATATAATTCTAATATGTCTATCATATATCCGGTCACACCCATCTATCTAGTGGACAACTGTGGAAAGATTACAATTACGAACATGCATAATCTACACGAGGCAAAGTTTGGATGCTTGGCTAAGATTTCTACAAATAGTACAGTACATCATTTTGAATAAAATACCCTCAGCCGCCTACCAGATCCAGGAGCCTGGGAGAGGCGCCATAAGTGGTTACCTCAACAGCATCGCTCCTGTGCCACTACGGGCTCACCATAGCCCGTGCTACTTGCTCCGCTCCTGTGCCAGGTTATCTATCCTCACATTCCCAGTGTACCTTCTTGTATATGCATAAATAAATAAATAAATAAATAAATAAATAAATAAATAAATAAGCTACGGGCTCACCATAGCCCGTTCTACTTGCCCCGCTCCTGTGCCAGGTAAGTCCACTACGGGTTCACCATAGTCCGTGCTACTTGGAACTTGTTCTGAGTAGCTGAATCTATAACAACAACAAACAGTTACCTCATGCTGTGACCAAGTTAAACTGGCACAGGGGGTCCGTAGAAGTGCCAGGAGAACTCCCCCATTGGTCTAAGATCCACCAATCCCAACACTTCCTCAGGTTTGTTTACAATAGTTGCGCCGCCGGCCCGAACCACGCCATGCGGGTTGGTCAGTAATTAGCTCCAGTGTCACGCAATTATAATAACTTTCCCGCTGTTGACAGTTTTTTTTTATGTATTTATATATATACAAAAATTCTTACATTCTTGTACAGCCGCTAGTACGAGTATAGCGTTTCGGGTAAGTCCTTAAGCCTATGTTCCCTGGAATACGACCCCGCGAAAAATCGTTTAACAACCAAGTACCCATTATACTGTTGAGTTAAACAGTGGCAATAATTAAGGATTTGCGTCCAAAAAATCCTCCCCGGCCAGGATCCAGAAGCACTGAAACAGCTTCGGAATACCACAATTCCCTTCGCTCCAATGACTGGCTACGCCGGGCACTCTGCCTCAGACCACCATCAGAAGAACATCTCTCTCTCGTCTCCTCCATCCAGCAGCAGCAGCAGCCAGCCTCTCGCCACCTCTGATGGCTTCCTGTCCCCGCCGACGTCGCTAGATACGGTGGCTGTGAGGTAAATAGAGCTTCACCTTATAGATTACAAAGTTGCTATTCTGTAATTGATTGACAATCTGTATTGTTGCTTGTTCTCGTGTTACGTGCTGTCAGACAAGTTATTTATACGAGTTGGACTTGTTTATAGGGAAACCCGTAAGCCAGCAATACTCAAGCTCTTTTAGAAAGCCCTAGCCACGGTGAGGAAGCGCTTCACAGAGCTCAGGCAAGATAACTGGAAAACTTTTGTTAACAGTCTCAACTCTCACCCCAGGCATGGAAGGATATTAGAGTAAAAAGCGATAAGATCCTCTAACCAACAGTATAAGCATTCAAATTCCCAAGCTAAATCAAAAGAATGCTTTTCGCCCAATTTCCCTTACTAGGTGCATTTGCAAAACATTCGAGAGAATGGTCCTAAACCGTCTCCTTCATAGAATAAGAACCACGTTAACTATATATAAAAACCACGTTAACTATATATAAGAACCACGTATAAATATATATATATATGCAAACAAGCCTGAATTGGGAGCCTGAACTCTGGGGTGTGAGTTTTCAGTTATATATATATATATATATATATATATATATATATATATATATATATATATATATACACACACACACACAAGAAGATACATTAGGTTTATGAGAGTATATAGCATTGATGTTCAGGGCAAGGCCTTGGATTTCATAATGGTGGAGTTTAGTTAAGAGGTGCCCGAAAACCCGAATGCCCGAATGCCCGAAGATGCCCGAAACGCTTTGCGTAATAGTGGCTTTAGGCATTGTATGTACTAGCTATACCTATAAGTTAAACAATCCTTGTAAATATTTATTGTATGTATGTACCTTACCTAAATAAAATTGTATTGTATTGTATTGTATTGTATTGTATTGTAGGTGCTTATGGTTAATAGTATCAAAGGCCTTTCTCAGGTCAATAAAGAGTCCAATCGGAATCTCATTTTTGTCAAGGGCTGAGTTGATTATATGAAGCAAACTAATAATTACATCATTGGTACTCGTTTGGGAGCGGAAGCCAAACTGACAGGGACTTAGTATGTTGAATTTTACGAAGTAGGAGAAGAGCTGTTTGTAAATATTTTTTCTTCAAGTATTTTTTTATAATATAGGTAGATTTGATATTGGTCTGTAATTGTTTAAGTCTGCCGGATTGCCTCCTTTAGTAACTGGCGTTACTCGTGCTTTTTTAAAGATATAATGGAAGGTATGACACTAAAGATTTGTTGAACAGAAGAGCTGTGGGTGATGCAAGGGCATGGGAGGCACGTACTCATGTATACCATAGGTGGTATTTCACTAATGTTCCCAGCTTTGGTTTTTAGTGAGCGAATGAGGGACACAACATCTGTCGGGCTTACTGGTGAAGGGAGAAGAGAGTTTGGATATCTGCCTGAAAGATATGTGGTAACATGAGTCTGAGTATGTGGGATTTTTCTGGCAAGGTTAGCACCAACCGATGAAAATAAGCTATTAAAGTCAGTTGCCGTTTCTAGATCTGTTGCAGGTGAATAACCATCCTTGGAGAGTTTTATCTGGTTATGTGAATATTGTTTAGATCCTAGGATGTTAGAGATGGCTTTCCATGTTTTCCATGTGCTTTTCATGTTTCCTTTTTGCTTCTTTGAATCTACTCTCATAATAGGAAAGTTTGCTTTTCTTATTATACTGGTAAGCATTCTTCAGTACCTCTTAACTACTTCCTTTGTAACTAGGCCAGTCCTAAGTTTTTCATATTTATGTTTCTTGTTGATTGTTTTGTATATGCCACTTGTGAGCCTATGTGTATGCCACTAGTTTAGTTCATTTATTATGCACGCCATACACATCCTGTATAGGGTAGTGGGAAAGGTTATAGAGACATATAAAGAGGGTCAGGAACTGAACCCTCAAATTCATTTAGCAAGACAAGTTAGTCTTTATAAGCTAGTCAACTGTAAACAATTACAAAGCAATACAGCATTTTCTTTAGTTGACCAGTCCACCATAGAAAACGATTTAAAGAATCTAGGATAAACATATCTAAATTTACATGATACTCGTCATATAATAATAATAATAATAATAATAATTTTTATTTAGGCAAAGGTACATACATAAAGAGATTTTACAAAGTTTGTTGGCTTTATAGATAGAGCTAGTACATACAATGCCTAAAGCCACTATTACGCAAAGCGTTTCGGGTTCTTTATATTTATTTATTTATTTATACACGGTACATTGGGTTTATGAGAGTACATATCATTGGTGTTTTTATATGCCTGCATCTCTAGTGGCCAAGATATAGACGTGAAGCCAGCGGCTTGTTAACGGTCTTCCTATCATTATTCACGTGGATCGTCATTTGCCTAAAATCTCCCTATGTTTATAAAATTGGACGGTTACAATTTACACACAAAATCACAATAGCGTGATATATTAAGTAAACAAATCCACAAGGGCCAAGTAGCACTCCAGGTTGCAGTTCTTTTGACCATGTGGTGGTAAAGTTGACTAAGGCGGTCTGGGAACATCCCGTGCGTATTTATATATTTATATTTATTTATTTATAATTATATACAAGAAGGTACACTGGGGGGTTAACAGAGAACATAGAAATTAAGTTGATATTAATAACATTCTTTACATTCTTGTAAAGCCACTAGCATGCACAGCGTTTCGGGCATGTTCCAACCCTCATCACGGCCCTTGTGGATCTGTTCAATTACAATTTAATTATATTTTTTTCCGAGCAGTGGTGGTATGTACTCACAATGCGAGGACATAATACCACCATGTGATGTGTGAATTTGCATGAGGGTCACTATCTCCCTCAAGGCTTTTACGGGTTTTCAGGAAGCCGGTGGCTTGTCAAAGGCCCCCTTTGTTTCTGATGATTATAAACTGAAGTAATGCCTTGGTATTTACAGCTTCGGCCGATAGGCGGGTCCACTACTCCAATCGCTTGGCATTTCGCGAGCGCTTTGTCCTGGGTTCGTATCCTGGGCGGGGAGGATTTACTGGGCTCCAATCCTTAGCTGTAGCCTCTGTTTACCCAACAGTAAAATGAGTACCTGGTAGCTAAACGATTTGGCGGGTCGTATTCCGGGGAATATTAGTATTAAGGACTTGCCCGAAACGCTATGCGTGCTAGTGGCTGTACAAGAATGTAAGAACTCTTTTATATATATATAAATAAATAAAAAAATTACACTAGAGTGTTCAAAGCATTTGTTTTTAACTATGTACATATGGTTCTTTATTGTGTATCACGCACTCCACACCCGTCTAGTGGGCGGGGCTGGAGGGTGCATCATTCACCCATCCAGTGTGCTTCATCAGTCTCCCAGAGGCACTTGCAGCACGGCCGAAACCTAGCAGTAGTAACGCTGAAAAGGCCGCTGATAGTTTTGGAGGACCCATAGACATGTGCCTCTTCCAGCATCGTAGTGAAGTGAGTAACGGAATAACTTACAACAATGCCGTAGTGCATGAGTGTTTAATATCATGGGTAGAGTACATTTCACTTTGTCTTGTGTCTATTACATTTTGAGTTCTCGGTATATTACCTCAGCACCTTTAGGAAATCCAAGGTGATGGTCAACTCCCTCACGAACAGCACACGCTTTGGTTAACTCACAATTTTTATCATGCATTCAGAGGCCAAAATAGAATGAGATCCATAGGAGATAGAAGTTAATTCCATCAATGATACCCATATTATGTGAATTGTTTGAGACTCAAGCACGTTCCAGTTATGTCTTGAGTTGAGTGCGTTCAAGGCTAACAGCCACTTACACGCCGCGTACACTTTTAAGTGAAGGGAAATGAAAGAATAGGAAATTAAATATAGTGGATATAAAAGAAAAGTGGGACGAGAATCATTATTTTAAATAACAGCTGCAAAGGCTAGGGGGGGGGGGGGAGGGGGGGACCAGGAACAGAAACTCAACCACGGATGCCAAAAATATAGGAGTAAACAGAGAGCATAGTTCATAATAAGCCTTCACTCACGCCACTCGGCACGCCCCGCCTCATGACTATGTTTCATTATCTCTAAAGGTCCTGACTTGTCAGGCCTCCATAACACTAGTCCATGCTGACGCCCTCTCACGCCCACGTTGGTGCTGGTACATGCTCTACCACGCCCACGTTGGTGCTGGTACATGCTCTACCACGCCCACGTTGGTGCTGGTACATGCTCTACCACGCCCACGTTGGTGCTGGTACATGCTCTACCACGCCCACGTTGGTGCTGGTACATGCTCTACCACGCCCACGTTGGTGCTGGTACATGCTCTAACACGCCCACGTTGGTGCTGGTACATGCTCTACCACGCCCACGTTGGTGCTGGTACATGCTCTAACACGCCCACGTTGGTGCTGGTACATGCTCTAACACGCCCACGTTGGTGCTGGTACATGCTCTACCACGCCCACGTTGGTGCTGGTACATGCTCTACCACGCCCACGTTGGTGCTGGTACATGCTCTACCACGCCCACGTTGGTGCTGGTACATGCTCTACCACGCCCACGTTGGTGCTGGTACATGCTCTACCACGCCCACGTTGGTGCTGGTACATGCTCTACCACGCCCACGTTGGTGCTGGTACATGCTCCACCACGCCCACGTTGGTGCTGGTACATGCTCTACCACGCCCACGTTGGTGCTGGTACATGCTCTACCACGCCCACGTTGGTGCTGGTACATGCTCTACCACGCCCACGTTGGTGCTGGTACATGCTCTAACACGCCCACGTTGGTGCTAGTACACTTACTCCCACGCCCACGTTGGTGCTGGTACACTTACTCCCATGCCCACGTTGGTGCTGGTACACTTACTCCCACGCCCACGTTGGTGCTGGTACACTTACTCCCACGCCCACGTTGGTGCTGGTACACTTACTCCCACGCCCACGTTGGTGCTGGTACATGCTCTACCACGCCCACGTTAGTTCTGATACACTTACTCCCACGCCCACATTGGTGCTGGTACATGCTCTACCACGCCCACTTTAGTTCTGATACACTTACTCCCACGCCCACTTTAGTGCTGACACGTGCCCCAACGCCCACGTTTGTATTGGGGCACGAACTCCTGCACCGACGTTAGTGCCGACACGTACTCTTGCAACCTATTCTAGTGTAACTAGTTTAGTGTTGCTAGTTTAGTGGCCTAAACTAGCAACCTAAGCTAGCAACCTTAACTAGAAAACTATAGCTAGTACCCGTAACCTAATCAAGCTTAGTAATCTAACCTAACCAAACCCAGTAACATAACTCAACCAAACCCAGTAACCAAATCTAGTAGCGTAAACTAGCACCAAGATCTAGTAGCCTAAACTAGCAACCAAATCTAGTAGCCTAGCCTAACACGGTACATTGTAACCGGAAATCCTCTCCTCCTCTTCCTCCGGTTGCTTGTTGTTGTTGTTTAAGATTCGCTACTTGGAACAAAAAGTTCCAAGTAGCACGGGCTATGGTGAGCCCGTAGTAGTCCTTCGGGGTGGAACTTTAGGGGCGTGAGCAGCGTTGGACACGACTTCCGTCGCCGCCACTCCGTGGATATCGGAAAATATTATCACAAACATAAAAGCAAATCAAAATCAAAATATTTATTCAGGTAAAAGTACATCCATAGTGTAAACTGTTACTTTCAGTGTACCTGAGTGTACCTCAAAGTAGTCTACCTCATTTTGTCATAGTGTAATTTTAGAAATTAATCTCAAGTAAATTTGATTTGTATTAATCATCTATTGGACTTAATTCATTCATTTTTATTTTCTTAAGTTCATACTAATTATAGGATTATAACTTAGCTATTTATAGTTAATTATCATTAAGATTATATTACTTTAGGATTATTATTCAACTTATTTTTTTTTGTTTTCTTTGTTACTTAAGTTGCCTAGCCTCTCCGTACTCCCTTGCTCCATTGTACCCCTGGGGCCAGATTCACGAAGCAGTTACGCAAGCACTTACGAACCTGTCTATCTTTCCTCAATCTTTGGCGGCTTTGTTTACAATTATTAAACAGTTAATGAGCTCCGAAGCACCAGGAGGCTGTTTATAACAATAACAACAGTTGATTGGCAAGTTTTCATGTTTGTAAACTGTTTAATAAATGTAACCAAAGCCGTCAAAGATTGAGAAAAGATGTACACGTTCGTAAGTACTCGCGTAACTGCTTCGTGAATCTGGCCCCTGGCTTTGCCTGTGTCTCCTAGTGCAAATTATTACTATCAGTGTACCTGAGAGTACCTTAAAGCATTCTACCTCTTTATTGTATAGTTTGTCTATACTTTTTTTATCTAGATTATTTTTAATTACATTTTTTGCCTCTTTAACCGTCATACAGCCCTCTTATGCAAACTAGTTTAGACCCGGAACTAAACCTCTTATCTAGTATCGATGACAATCATTACTTTAATGATCAAAATTGCAGGTATTATACAGTGCATGATGTAAACTATGTACTAACACATAATTACAATGTTTATGTAATTAACGTGAATGTAAGATCTCTTGTTTATGTAATTAACGTAAATGTAAGATCTCTTGTTTATGTAATTATCGTGAATGTAAGATCTCTAAGCAAACGCTTTGATGATGTTTGTACCCTGATTCAAACAGTTGACAATAAATTCTCGTTTTAACCTTACTGAAACGTGGTTAAAAGAGGATACTACACAACTCTTTAACATACCAAACTATTCAGCAATTCACAACTGTCGACCAATTCAGAGAGGTGGTGGTACTGCTCTCTACTACCACCAAGAACTGACATGCTTTAAAGTTAGATTTTTAGAACGATTAGATAGATTAGAACTAGAGACTCCAGTGTCGAGTATATCTTTGCCTGTTTCAGAGTCAAGCGTACCGAGGCTGATTTGACTGTGGGAGCAGTTTACAGAATTTGTAACACTGATGTTGCTGGATTCAGTTCTAACCTTAGAAATCAAATACTAGCTAACAGACTGGACAAAAACCATCTAATTATTTCGGGGGACTTTAATATTGAGCTCTGCGAGCCTAATAATCCTCATGTTGCTTGTTTCCTCAACTGTATGAATTCCTGCTTCCTCATACCCTTAGTCACTAGACCTACTAGAATCACTGATAGTCTCTGTTCTTGACCACATCTGGACTAACATAACCTCTCCACTTCAGGGATAATCATTGATAGGACCACAGACCATTGCCCCACATTTCTCCTAACCAACATTAATAAACCACCTCTAGATACAATGAAGATAAGCTTTAGGCTGCACAATGAAACTACTATAAGTAATTTTATTGCTGCTGCTGCTGCTAATATCAACCGGGAGACTGAATTAGGTAACAGTGAACATCAACCGAGCAGTGCAAAAATTTCTTCAGAAAACTCTGAGCCTCTATAACACCCACTGTCCAATGCTAACGAAACAAGTCACAACTAAAAGGTTAAACAACCCATGGCTCACAAAGGGTATACACGTACTTAAATCTATTAATAAAAAACATGACCTTGAGAAGAAATATAGGTTAGGAGTCGTCTCCAAAGAATTTTCAAAGATTTACTCATCAATGCTGTCTAAAATAATTAGGAGAGCCAACATAAAATACTACGAAAATAAATTTACCCAAATTAAAGGCAACATTAAGAAAACATGGAGCACTATTTCCCAAATATTAGGATAAAAAATGATTTTGAATAAAAAGCCAATACTCTTATCCAATGACGATGATGTGCTTTCAGCCGCTGACACTGCTATTGAATTCAACAGGTTCTTCTCATCCATTGGGTCATCCCTTGCTGATGATATTCCAGCCTCCCTAACTAATGTGAAGGACTACCTTACAAGTAACTACCTAACCTGTAATCTCTGTACCTAACTCCCGCTAATTCCAATGATGTTAATGAGATAATCCTTTCTCTTAAAACAAAGTCAAGTGCCCTTGCTGAGATACCAACTCTAATTGGTATATAATGTTGGATTATATACCAAAATGTTTATGCTTCATTCCCCGCTGCTGTTTACAAAACTCTGGGTTATTAGACTTAGCTGTTTACCTCAAAATGTTCAGGGCAGAGTCTTGTTTGTATGACGTGTGTCAACAGTTCAATTTCAAGTGGTTTTTGCCTACCAGTCGCGTGACATCTTCCGTGTGAAGGGTAGTTGGTGGAATGAACTAAGAGAACAAGCGTCACGGTCGGATTTAATGATACGACAATAGCCATGCGATTAATGAGGCACAGGGGGCCAGGAGCTTGAGTTTATTTTTTTCAAACGCAAATAGGTGAGCACACAGACACGTGCATCAGATAGCGGGACAGATGAAAGTATAATCAGACAGCTTGCCACTCATACCGCAGTCAGAAAGCTAATATACAGCTTAGCCAGCCAGTCATACAGCACATAGACAGCCAATCATACGGCAGCCAGGTAGCCAGCCAACGATACAGCAGACAGACAGCCGGCAGGTCATACAACAGACAGCCAGTCATACAACAGACAGAAAGTCAGCCAATCGTACAGCCTACCAGACTGGCAGAGGAGGAGCGAGACCCTCCTATCAGATGATCAAGTCACGCAGCCTGTCAGCCAGTCTATCAGACAGCCAATCAACCCGTCAGATAGTCTATCAGACAGCCAGTCAACCCGTCAGATAGTCTATCAGACAGCCAATCAACCCGTCAGATAGCCTAATGGCCAGCCAGACGGAAACCCGTCCTATATAGCCAGGCACAACACTCTCTCTAGGTCAGCTTTAGTCTACACCCACCCTCACGCCCTACGACCCCCCCCCCCTCCCCTCATCCTACACCTTCCACCCTCACACCCTACGCTACACCGCTCTAAGCCTCGCCCACACCCACCCTCACATTCAGCGTCACATTCACCACACACATCCACCATCACACCCAACATCACCTCCTGACCTTCCAAACCAACCCTTACATCTTACGTCACCCTCTATACCTTTTCCCACCCTCACACCCTAATACCCTTTCCCACCCTCATACCCTATGTCACCCCCTATGCCCTTTTCCACGTGCTCTTCGTCACCCTCTCAATTTCTTAAACCCATCCTGTTGAAGAGTCGTGGGACCAGCAGGAGTTTCAACAGCAGTAACGGCAGCAGTTGCAGTAGTTTTAGCAGCAAAGGCAGCGGTAATACCAACATAGAGAAGGGAAAACAGGTTTCCCCACTTGTGGATAATTCCAGGCTGCTAACCTGTTGAAGTGTGTGTGTGGGGGGGGGGGGGGGGGGTGGAGCAAGGCATATGGAGAGCCCGGCCCACCCTCCAGGGCGGCGGGGCCCCAGCATCAACACACTGGCCGACGCACACAAGCCATTGATAGTTGGTTTATGTGCGTAGGATGGAGTGTATTCTAGTGTGTGTGTTTGTGTGTGTGTTTGTGTGTGTGTTTGTGTGTGTGTGTGTGTGTGTGTGTGTGTGTGTGTGTATGTGTGTGTGTGTGTGTGTGTGTGTCCCTACACATGCATCATATTTACATTTACAGTTGAGTATTGAGTTAGCTTTACCTGTTCTTTGTTTAACATATTCCATTTATTTACAACTGAAGAAGCTCTTTCTGACTGAGCTATGCCTCTACCTTTCATATATATATATATATATATATATATATATATATATATATATATATATATATATATATATATATATATATATATATATATATAATATATAATATAATATAATATAGTATGTGTGTGTGTGTAAATCAGGAAAATTAACACGTGATGAACAATGTGACACTATCACACCATGAAGGAAGGATTAAGACAGGAATTTGATTAAGTACTTTCGTATTTTATAATACGACTTCTGAAGGATGGATTTACAGCTCAGTTGATGTGGATACATAGGCAGGAAAGAGGTGAGGTGAGGTACAATGTTTTTAATGAGATATTAATAAGGTATTAGTGAGATAAGTGTGTATCAGTGATCCTACTCAAATCGCCCTTTAACTGAACAATCAAAAATGGATCTAAATTATATAAACCACTGCTAATGTTCAAATTACATGATTTTGTACTCTGTATTAAAGTAGGTTCAATAATTTTCCTAATGAAAATGCTTTTACCATATATTATTAAAGAAACCCTCTCCCAATCAGTTTGGTGAGAACTTACTGATAAATGAATAAACATATGTTAATTTGTATTGTTCATTTGTCTTTCATGTGTTCATTTAATTTTTCATTCATTTCCCACCAAACACACACTGAAACTACGACGTTAGTACAACGTTCGAACAAGTTTTAACACCTAACCAGTTATAACAACCAATATAGCAAGTTGTAACAACGTTCTAATACGTCATAAACACGTTAAGCTAAGATGTAACAACTTTATTACAAGTTGTAACAAGCGGAAAATAGAGACAGTTTCGGTTTGTGTTTCCAGGGCTGTTTGTTCATTTATCAGAAAGTTCTCACGAAACTGATTGGGAGAGGGGTTTCTTCAATAACGAATCGAAAAACATTTTCAATAGTAACATTATTGAACCTGCTTTAATAATCAAATCATACTAACACTAACATTTCAAAAATCAATCATTACAGTTAACTGCATAAAAAGTTTAATTCTCTCTACCTTCCAAACGCCTAATTAAACTTAAACAAATAGTGTAAAACATAATAATTTTACAAAAAGACCAGCTCCCATTACCTGATTAACCAGCACCACGTCCAAGAACTACCACACACACACACACACACACACACACACACACACACACACACACACACACACACACACACACACACACACACACACACACACACACACACACACACATTCTCATTTTTTAAAATTGTTGTTTGTGTCAGCGCGCGCCGACCGTTGTGGCGGTTGGTGGTGGGCGGGGGTGGGGGGGCCGCTGCATGGCGGGAGACGTCGTCAGCTGGTGATAGCATGCATTACCAGGCTGGGGGTAGCAGGCTCGCAGCAGGCGACTGTAAGGGCGTGGTTCCTCCCACACACTCTGGTGTACACATGTACGCATGCTTCCAAACACACACACACACGCACCTTGTCAAGCACAAGACGAAGCTGGAAAAAGTTCAGGTATACACTACACTAGGCTAGTCCCAGAACTTAAGAGGCGTGAGTTACGAGGAAAGGCTGCGTGAAATGCACCTCACGACACTGGAAGATAGAAGAATTCGGGGAGACATGATCACTACTTTCAAAATTCTCAGAGGAATTGACAGAGTTGATAAAGATAAACTGCTTAACACTGGTGGCACGCGAACAAGGGGAAACGGGTGGACACTGAGTGCCCAAATGAGCCACAGGCACGTTAGAACGATTTTTTCAGTGTCAGAGTATTTAATAGATGGAATGCATTAGGCAGTGACATGGTGGAGGCAGACTCCATACACAGTGGCTGGTGGTTGAGTGGACAGCGCTCGGGGTTCGTAGTCCTAGTGACCGAAAATCGATCTCCGGCGATGTCGGAAACAAATGGGCAGAGTTTCCTTCACCTTGATACCTAGTAGTAAATAGATACCTAGGAGTTAGACAACTGCTACGGGCTGCTTCCTGGAGTTGTGTGTGTGTGAAATAATAAAAAATAATAAGTTTATCGATTGACAGTTGAGAGGCGGGCCGAAAGAGCCAGAGCTCAACACTCGCAATCACAACCAAGTGAATACAGCTTGGTGAATACAGTTTCAAAAGTTGATATGGCAGAGCCCAGTAGGCTCAGAAATCTGTACATCAGTTGATTGACTGTTGAGAGGCGGGACCAAAGAGCCAGAGCTCAACCCCCGCAAGCACAACTAGGTGAGTGCACTCGCCTAGTTGTGCAGAAGCAAATGGGCAAAGTTTCTTTCACCCTGGTGCGCCTGTTAACCTAGCAGTAAATAAGTACCTGAGGGTTAGACAGCTGCTACGGGCTGCTGCCTGGAGATGCGTGTGTAAGAGAAATATATGTAGACATAACAGAGGAAAAATAAATTGGTTAGAAAGGCGGGGTCCAAGAGCTAATAGCTCGATTCTGCAGATACAAATAGTAAATACACACACACACACACACACACACACACACAACTAGGTGAGTACAACTAGGTGAGTACACACACAAACACACACACACACACACACACACACACACACACACACACACACACACACACACACACACACACACACACACACACAGTTACAGGATGAGAGCTACGCTCGTGGTGTCCCGTCTTCCCAGCACAAAGAGTGCTGGGAAGACGGGACACCACGAGCGTAGCTCTCATCCTGTAACTACACTTAGGTAATTAAAATTACACACACACACACACACACACACACACACACACACACACACACACACACTCGCATATACATACACGTACATAAAATCGTATCCTTTGTCATTTGTGAAAATATGTAATTTTAAAATGACAAAAAAAGATGGCCCTCAATGAGGCTGTTGATGTCCGTTCCATCAGTCCCTCACGTGTCGTAACACAATGAGACTAGATGAATGTGAGAGTGACTCTGATTGGTTGGGAGTTTCAGGCTCGACCAACCAGATACTCTGTTGTCACGACAGAGCGCCAGCGCTCTCCCGCCCAATTGGCTGACTGGGGCTCAGTCTGCTTCTGCCACTCGACGAGCGTGCTCCTGGCGCCCTCCACCTCAGACTTTGTCATCGACGTCTGTACAAAAGACTGAATTATTGTTCCTGAGTAGTGGTATGCTCTCAAGCAGTGTTCTGTAAGGAAGATCGAAGCTTCAAGTATCAGTTGCGGTAGCGAGAGGCTTTTGTGGGGGATTTTGGTGCGAGAAGAAACCCCCGACATTGTGGGGTGTTTACAACCGCGTTGGTCGCTCACAAGGAAGTCACAGCTGGTGGTCTGTAAGCAAGGTGGGAACTTTGTGACACTGTTACATTTCACATTCATGATAGATGAGTCAGTTGGGTGGAAGACCTCGAGCACGTTAGGAAAAGGGATCCAGAGTGAAGCAGTGTTTATGTAGATTGTAGAGTAAGAGTTGGAAGAGGTTGAGCAGGGGCTACGGGGTGATAGCAATGGATTCTCTACTAACAAGGGGACAGTTAGAGGGGGAACAGTGGCTGGATTAGTGTGTGTGTGGGAGAGTCAGGGATGGGGGGGGGGTGGATTATGGCTATGTCTCCAGGTTACCTTTTGGTCAAGTCTCTCTCGCTATTCTTGCGGTCCTCCTCACTCCTAGCCATCCCCCATCCTCTACATCCTGACTTTCCTTTTGTCTCTCCTGGCATATTGTTTCCTATTTAAACAACTACATTCGAACACAAGTTCATGGCAAGCGCTCCAAAACCATTATATAAAATGGTTGTATGTAATTTTGGTTATTGTATTTCCCGACAGATTCTAATTAATTTGATTTCATTGGAACGTCCAGTGTGTCATCAGAGGAAATGAGTTTATTAACGACGCTATGTCGTTTTGCTTAGAAAATCTTGGTATTTTATGACTTAATGCTACGCGCACACCCATGTCGACGCCACAAGGAACTGGCCGAGACTAATGCCTTCCCCGCTTCACAACATTTTAGGACCGAGTTAGGGGATTTGTATTGCCTCTCGGCCAATCACGTGCGAGTTCCCAGGCCCGTAAACAAGTGCCAGCCAATCATAAAGCTGTATGTATGTCTGCCATATCTCTAGCAACGTGGCGTCGCTTGTTATTTGATTTTTTTTAAGCAAGGGAGTTGTCAACGAGCATTTTCCGTTGTCGACAGCTGACTCTTTGTTTCGTCCATCACACTCAGTCAACAACAGCACCCATCATTACCCTGCCACACACCTGCAGGCCTCATGCTACCACACCTGCAGGCCTCATGCTACCACACACCTGTCCCTTGGCTTTACTTCTTCTATTCTCCCTTATTGTCCAATCCTCCCCTTCCTCCTCCTCCTCCCATCCCCTTCACGTCCCCTTAACCAATCCCCTTCACGTCCCCTTAACCAATCCCCTTCCTCTCCCCCTATCCAGTCTCGCCTCCAAACCCGTCCCCTACAACAACAACCATCTCCACCAACCTTCTCCCCTCCACCAAAATCCTCCTCTCCATCACAGCTTAAGCAGCAGCATAAGTCACATTAGGTTAGTCAGTCTTAAAGAGGTTTGATAAAGAAAACGGGATTCTGTTTATTCATGTTTAATTTAATACCATATGATTTGTGGATACCAAAAGACCAAACGACCCATAACGACGTTACATTATGGTGATTAACGGTCCAACAACACTCGCACAGTTAAACGTATTGACTGGGAATGGTCACCCACAGTCTGTTAAGTGGGTTAATCAGGAACATACTAAATTTAGTATATTCCTGATCAATACGACCGATCCTGATCAATACGACCGATCCTGATCAATACGACCGATCCTGATCAATACGACCGATCCTGATCAATACGACCGATCCTGATCAATACGACCGATCCTGATCAATACGACCGATCCTGATCAATACGACCGATCCTGATCAATACGACCACTCGAAATGCATTTCCAGTATTTCTAGAGTGTTCCATTGTTCAAGAAAGGTTTGATAAGGGGGGAGCCCTATTACGAAAGTTAGCTTCATTCCATTACTTTCCGCGAGTATATCAACCGTTTAGTTAGAGATAAAGCTTCTTGTTGTGTTAAGATATAAGTTAAGTTTTATGGTGTTGGTCTTAAGGCTTATCAGCCTCTGGAGGGCCATTAGAGCCACCATAACAGCTTACTGTCCAACTGATAAGTGTAGTGGACTTTATACAGGACTATAGTTAACCCTAAGAGTAATCCGAGAAGTATAGGTACACTTTTCAGTATAAACACACATACACACACTATATATATATATATATATATATATATATATATATATATATATATATATATATATATATATATATATATATATAATATAAACTGTATGTCCTTATCTTATGGGTTATGGAATGTTATGAGATCGGCGAAGTTGTTAAGAGTAAAAGTTATAAGTAAGATCAAATTATGAGGTTTGATATGGCAAATTAGTTAGGTGTAGTTTGATTACATCTAGATTCAAGTTAGGCCACGTGATGGGTCAGCCTGAGTCGTCAAGGTAACATCAGATTAATGAAGTTTAAACCAGGTTGACTTAGGTCTTAGTAGCTTTTAAAAACTATAGTTTCTGACGTTAGTAAATTACAGATAATTACATTCAGCGTTAGAAAGAGAGAAGGGGGGGGGCGTAAAGAGTGGTCTCTAACGACTCATATCTGCAAGAACAGGAGACACGAATAAGAACACGAACAGTTCCTGTAGAGTTCCTGTTCTCGAGTTGTCGAAGAAATATCAGCTTGAATATCTGTTAATTCTTGTCTTCTCTCACATAACACGTCGTATTTTGTACGGAATCGACCAGTGGGTCAAATATGCGGTGTGTGAGGATATATACTATACCATCGTTTATAAAAGCTCTACCGTCGATAGAGCTTCGGTCTGAGACGTGTGTGTGTGTGGGGGGGGGGGGAGGGGGTCCAGGATTCGAGTCTCCTAGGGCCCAGTTGCAGGGAATACCATCGTTTGCTATGCATTGGCCTCGATGGGTTAGGTGGGTTGTCTGAGTTGGTACTCTTCCAGTTTGGGGAAAAATAGTGGCTTTTTTTTTAACTGAGTTGTAAATAAAGAGAATGAACACTGCTATAGATTAGTTTCCATGGCAACGCTACTATAGTTTGGTCTCCATGGCAAATACCACATCACGCCACATCACGGAAACACCACCACATCATAACATCACCACCACTACCACCACCACACTAACAGCTCTCCCCCAGCATCAACACCAGCTTCCTCCCCATCCCTCTCATCTCCCAGCTCTGAGCATCACACACATCGGATACCTTCAATACGAGTACCCTATATTGAACAGTTTCACGACTAACAGCCTAGTCAATCCTTACGTGCTGTTAGGGGGAAGGAAAGTGGATATTAATTCGTTATTACGTTGACTGGGAGGATGAGAGAGAGAGAGAGAGAGAGAGAGAGAGAGAGAGAGAGAGAGAGAGAGAGAGAGAGAGAGAGAGAGAGAGAGAGTGTTCGTAATGGCAGTGTGAATTATAAACATTGTAATGTTGTGAATGCACTCCTGCAATCAATTTGTCAATAGCAGAGCTGCACTCCTCTATTTCTTGACATTAAGGTAATCGACCAGCTGCGTGGAGTTCACGAACTCCTTGGTATGTTACTGCCAGAGAGTGCGGGGCTCCCAGAGAGTGCGGGGTACCCAGAGAGTGCGGGGTACCCAGAGAGTGCGGGGTTCCCAGAGAGTGCGGGGTTCCCAGAGAGTGCGGGGTTCCCAGAGAGTGCGGGGTACCCAGAGAGTGCGGGGTTCCCAGAGAGTGCGGGGTTCCCAGAGAGTGCGGGGTACCCAGAGAGTGCGGGGTTCCCAGAGAGTGCGGGGTTCCCAGAGAGTGCGGGGTACCCAGAGAGTGCGGGGTTCCCAGAGAGTGCGGGGTTCCCAGAGAGTGCGGGGTACCCAGAGAGTGCGGGGTTCCCAGAGAGTGCGGGGTTCCCAGAGTGTGCGGGGTTCCCAGAGAGTGCGGGGTTCTCAGAGAGTGCGGGGTTCCCAGAGAGTGCGGGGTTCTCAGAGAGTGCGGGGTTCCCAGAGAGTGCGGGGTTCCCAGAGAGTGCGGGGTTCCCAGAGAGTGCGGGGTACCCAGAGAGTGCGGGGTTCCCAGAGAGTGCGGGGTTCCCAGAGAGTGCGGGGTATTCAGAGAGTGCGGGGTATTCAGAGAGTGCGGGGTATCCAGAGAGTGCGGGGTTCCCAGAGAGTGCGAGGTTCCCAGAGAGTGCGGGGTTCCCAGAGAGTGTGGGGTACCTAGAGAGTGCGGGGTTCCCAGAGAGTGCGGGGTTCCCAGAGAGTGCGGGGTTCCCAGAGAGTGCGGGGTGCCCAGAGAGTGCGGGAGTCTTATGGCGGTACTAGCCAAGCGCCGCAGTCATCAAACAGTTATGCATATTCCAAGGAAACTTTCCTTTCTTATCGCCTTCTTGGCGGTAACATTGCAATTCAATAAAGTGTTTACGAACGGCAGTCATCATAAAAACGCCCCCTTCACGCCGTAAGACGTCCGGGACTCTCAGTATCTTTTTCGTAAACTGAACACAAGTTGAGTTTCCTCGATTAAATTTTAGGGTTACCTTGAGGTTACCTTGAGGTGCTTCCGGGGCTTAGCGTCCCCGCGGCCCGGTCGTCGACCAGGCCTCCTGGTTACCGGACTGATCAACCAGGCTGTTGGACGCGGCTGCTCGCAGCCTGACGTACGAGTCACAGCCTGGTTGATCAGGTATCCTTTGGAGGTGCTTATCCAGTTCTCTCTTGAACACTGTGAGGGGTCGGCCAGTTATGCCCCTTATGTGTAGTTCCTGGAACTAAACATGACCCTTATGTGGGTCCTGGAAGTACAGTCGGGTTCGTTTTAGACTTACACTCGGGAATTCCGGGTTCGAATCCCTGGCAGGATAGGTATGAGAGGGCGTGTTTGCCCAATCATCTAATGCCTTGTTCAGCTAGCTGTAAATAGGTACCCAAGAGTGAGCTAACTTGTTGTGGGTTTGCTTCCTGGGGAGGGTCAGTAATTCCTCCATGAGGAAAGACCGTAATATATGCCTCTCATGTATATATATATATACAGGCTGCCTGTCCCCCGACACAGTGTATATGTGGGTGTGTGTGTGAAAGTGGGCCGGACGGCGCGACGCCAGGGTAAGCCCCCACTCTCACTGCTGGGACACTGAAAGATGGACACTGAGGCCCGTATTGGCTCTTACAACCATTGGACTCGTTCACCACCACCACCACTACCACCAACACCACTACCACCAACACCACTACCACCACCACTACTACTACTACTACTACTACTACTACTACTACTACTACTACTACTACTACTCTGCTGCCACTTATATTACTGATACTGGTACCACTGGCACTTATACCTCCACCACAACTACTAATGTCACTACAACTACCGCAGTTAAGATAATAACACTGCTAACATTAACCACTAAGGCGACTGACACTAAGGGTGACCATCACTCCTTAAATGAATGCCAAAATCAACCCTAAACACAACGTGGTTCCGCATTCTTCCATAAACACACCAGAGAGAGAGAGAGAGAGAGAGAGAGAGAGAGAGAGAGAGAGAGAGAGAGAGAGAGAGAGAGAGAGAGAGAGAGAGAGAGAGAGAGAGACAGAGAGAGAGAGAGTACGAGACAGAGAGACAGACAGACAGACAGAGAGAGGAGAGAATGAAGAAGAAATATCTAGACCATAATCAATACACAGCCCGCCACCTAAGTACCGTCACTGTGATGCAAACCAGCACCCGGAATGTGACATTACCAGAGCGGAGACAGTAAGAGGAAGAGATCTTCACGCTGGTGATGCTGAGGCTAATCTCCAGCATCATAAGATGTGCTCAAGCAGATGAAGCAAGTGGCTGTTTCTCTGTGATTAGCGCCCTGTGTTCTGGTACGCTTCACGAAGCGTCTTGTAACTCAAGTGTTCTTTGTTCACGCTTCTCTTCGCCCGTGGAACTAAATGAGAACTTGTGCTAGTCTTGTAGCTGATGCAGTTGGAGCCTACATGAGGGCAGACATGATAACGACATGGAAGATTCTAAGGGGAAGTAACACCGTGGATATATAAGAAATGTTCAAAGCGAGGAAGAGTTGAACATGCTGACATAATTGGAAGCGGGAAATACAGATGAGTGACAGAGATGTCAGAAGTAACTTTACTAGTCGAAGAGTTCGTAAATGTGTAGAACAGTTATCTTGAGGTTATCTTGAGATGATTTCAGGGCTTTTTAGTGTCCCCGCGGCCCGGTCCTCGACCAGGCCTCCACCCCCAGGAAGCAGCCCGTGACAGCTGACTAACTCCCGACTACCTATTTACTGCTAGGTAACAGGGGCATTCAGGGTGAAAGAAACTTTGCCCATTTGTTTCTGCCTCGTGCGGGAATCGAACCCGTGCGGGAATCGGGTTCAGTAGATGCTGAAATTATCCAAGCCAATTCGATACATAGTTTCAAGTGTAAATATGATACTAAAAACAAGTGAAGAGCAACTACATTGAACTAACGATGTTCGAAAGGCGGGGCCCAAGAGCACATGCTCGACCGTGCAAACACAACAAGGTGAATATATGTAGGTGATTACGGTCGACTATATCTGAACACATCTAGGTGATTACAGACACTACTCTTTCACAAAATAAACAATTTCGTCTGAAAAACTCCTAAACAATGCAATTTTTACGTCTCGGAAAATCCTTCGGAATCAGAATTTCTTTCGAAGGCGACAACCCGTAAGCGGGAATAAATTTTGCAGTCTTTTGTCAACTGAGATGCCGCTCAGTGTGAGCACTTCCCCTCGTCTCCACCTCTCATACTGAATACATCAAGTCTATATATATATATATATATATATATATATATATATATATATATATATATATATATATATATATATATGTATATATATATGTATATATATATATGTATATATATATAACTGAAAACTCACACCCCAGAAGTGACTCGAACCCATACTCCCAGATGCCACGCAACTGGTATGTACAAGACGCCTTAATCCACTTGACCATCACGACCGGACATAATGAGGTGATAGCCGAGGCTATTTGAACCACCCCACCGCCGGCACTCGGATAGTAATCTTGGGCATAGCATTTTACCAAATCACCTCATTCTTTGGGGCACACGTGAGGAACACAAATGCGAACAAGCCTGAATGGTCCCCAGGACAATATGCAACTGAAAACTCACACCCCAGAAGTGACTCGAACCCATACTCCCAGATGCCACGCAACTGGTATGTACAAGACGCCTTAATCCACTTGACCATCACGACCGGACATAATGAGGTGATAGCCGAGGCTATTTGAACCACCCCACCGCCGGCACTCGGATAGTAATCTTGGGCATAGCATTTTACCAAATCACCTCATTCTTTGGGGCACACGTGAGGAACACAAATGCGAACAAGCCTGAATGGTCCCCAGGACAATATGCAACTGAAAACTCACACCCCAGAAGTGACTCGAACCCATACTCCCAGATGCCACGCAACTGGTATGTACAAGACGCCTTAATCCACTTGACCATCACGACCGGACATAATGAGGTGATAGCCGAGGCTATTTGAACCACCCCACCGCCGGCACTCGGATAGTAATCTTGGGCATAGCATTTTACCAAATCACCTCATTCTTTGGGGCACACGTGAGGAACACAAATGCGAACAAGCCTGAATGGTCCCCAGGACAATATGCAACTGAAAACTCACACCCCAGAAGTGACTCGAACCCATACTCCCAGATGCCACGCAACTGGTATGTACAAGACGCCTTAATCCACTTGACCATCACGACCGGACATAATGAGGTGATAGCCGAGGCTATTTGAACCACCCCACCGCCGGCACTCGGATAGTAATCTTGGGCATAGCATTTTACCAAATCACCTCATTCTTTGGGGCACACGTGAGGAACACAAATGCGAACAAGCCTGAATGGTCCCCAGGACAATATGCAACTGAAAACTCACACCCCAGAAGTGACTCGAACCCATACTCCCAGATGCCACGCAACTGGTATGTACAAGACGCCTTAATCCACTTGACCATCACGACCGGACATAATGAGGTGATAGCCGAGGCTATTTGAACCACCCCACCGCCGGCACTCGGATAGTAATCTTGGGCATAGCATTTTACCAAATCACCTCATTCTTTGGGGCACACGTGAGGAACACAAATGCGAACAAGCCTGAATGGTCCCCAGGACAATATGCAACTGAAAACTCACACCCCAGAAGTGACTCGAACCCATACTCCCAGATGCCACGCAACTGGTATGTACAAGACGCCTTAATCCACTTGACCATCACGACCGGACATAATGAGGTGATAGCCGAGGCTATTTGAACCACCCCACCGCCGGCACTCGGATAGTAATCTTGGGCATAGCATTTTACCAAATCACCTCATTCTTTGGGGCACACGTGAGGAACACAAATGCGAACAAGCCTGAATGGTCCCCAGGACAATATGCAACTGAAAACTCACACCCCAGAAGTGACTCGAACCCATACTCCCAGATGCCACGCAACTGGTATGTACAAGACGCCTTAATCCACTTGACCATCACGACCGGACATAATGAGGTGATAGCCGAGGCTATTTGAACCACCCCACCGCCGGCACTCGGATAGTAATCTTGGGCATAGCATTTTACCAAATCACCTCATTCTTTGGGGCACACGTGAGGAACACAAATGCGAACAAGCCTGAATGGTCCCCAGGACAATATGCAACTGAAAACTCACACCCCAGAAGTGACTCGAACCCATACTCCCAGATGCCACGCAACTGGTATGTACAAGACGCCTTAATCCACTTGACCATCACGACCGGACATAATGAGGTGATAGCCGAGGCTATTTGAACCACCCCACCGCCGGCACTCGGATAGTAATCTTGGGCATAGCATTTTACCAAATCACCTCATTCTTTGGGGCACACGTGAGGAACACAAATGCGAACAAGCCTGAATGGTCCCCAGGACAATATGCAACTGAAAACTCACACCCCAGAAGTGACTCGAACCCATACTCCCAGATGCCACGCAACTGGTATGTACAAGACGCCTTAATCCACTTGACCATCACGACCGGACATAATGAGGTGATAGCCGAGGCTATTTGAACCACCCCACCGCCGGCACTCGGATAGTAATCTTGGGCATAGCATTTTACCAAATCACCTCATTCTTTGGGGCACACGTGAGGAACACAAATGCGAACAAGCCTGAATGGTCCCCAGGACAATATGCAACTGAAAACTCACACCCCAGAAGTGACTCGAACCCATACTCCCAGATGCCACGCAACTGGTATGTACAAGACGCCTTAATCCACTTGACCATCACGACCGGACATAATGAGGTGATAGCCGAGGCTATTTGAACCACCCCACCGCCGGCACTCGGATAGTAATCTTGGGCATAGCATTTTACCAAATCACCTCATTCTTTGGGGCACACGTGAGGAACACAAATGCGAACAAGCCTGAATGGTCCCCAGGACAATATGCAACTGGAGTATGGGTTCGAGTCACTTCTGGGGTGTGAGTTTTCAGTTGCATATTGTCCTGGGGACCATTCAGGCTTGTTCGCATTTGTGTTCCTCACGTGTGCCCCAAAGAATGAGGTGATTTGGTAAAATGCTATGCCCAAGATTACTATCCGAGTGCCGGCGGTGGGGTGGTTCAAATAGCCTCGGCTATCACCTCATTATGTCCGGTCGTGATGGTCAAGTGGATTAAGGCGTCTTGTACATACCAGTTGCGTGGCATCTGGGAGTATGGGTTCGAGTCACTTCTGGGGTGTGAGTTTTCAGTTGCATATTGTCCTGGGGACCATTCAGGCTTGTTCGCATTTGTGTTCCTCACGTGTGCCCCAAAGAATGAGGTGATTTGGTAAAATGCTATGCCCAAGATTACTATCCGAGTGCCGGCGGTGGGGTGGTTCAAATAGCCTCGGCTATCACCTCATTATGTCCGGTCGTGATGGTCAAGTGGATTAAGGCGTCTTGTACATACCAGTTGCGTGGCATCTGGGAGTATGGGTTCGAGTCACTTCTGGGGTGTGAGTTTTCAGTTGCATATTGTCCTGGGGACCATTCAGGCTTGTTCGCATTTGTGTTCCTCACGTGTGCCCCAAAGAATGAGGTGATTTGGTAAAATGCTATGCCCAAGATTACTATCCGAGTGCCGGCGGTGGGGTGGTTCAAATAGCCTCGGCTATCACCTCATTATGTCCGGTCGTGATGGTCAAGTGGATTAAGGCGTCTTGTACATACCAGTTGCGTGGCATCTGGGAGTATGGGTTCGAGTCACTTCTGGGGTGTGAGTTTTCAGTTGCATATTGTCCTGGGGACCATTCAGGCTTGTTCGCATTTGTGTTCCTCACGTGTGCCCCAAAGAATGAGGTGATTTGGTAAAATGCTATGCCCAAGATTACTATCCGAGTGCCGGCGGTGGGGTGGTTCAAATAGCCTCGGCTATCACCTCATTATGTCCGGTCGTGATGGTCAAGTGGATTAAGGCGTCTTGTACATACCAGTTGCGTGGCATCTGGGAGTATGGGTTCGAGTCACTTCTGGGGTGTGAGTTTTCAGTTGCATATTGTCCTGGGGACCATTCAGGCTTGTTCGCATTTGTGTTCCTCACGTGTGCCCCAAAGAATGAGGTGATTTGGTAAAATGCTATGCCCAAGATTACTATCCGAGTGCCGG
The DNA here is from genome assembly GCF_040958095.1 of Procambarus clarkii. Classification (NCBI taxonomy): domain Eukaryota; kingdom Metazoa; phylum Arthropoda; class Malacostraca; order Decapoda; family Cambaridae; genus Procambarus; species Procambarus clarkii. The sequence goes on from NC_091231.1 coordinate 118,054, forward strand.
CGGTGGGGTGGTTCAAATAGCCTCGGCTATCACCTCATTATGTCCGGTCGTGATGGTCAAGTGGATTAAGGCGTCTTGTACATACCAGTTGCGTGGCATCTGGGAGTATGGGTTCGAGTCACTTCTGGGGTGTGAGTTTTCAGTTGCATATTGTCCTGGGGACCATTCAGGCTTGTTCGCATTTGTGTTCCTCACGTGTGCCCCAAAGAATGAGGTGATTTGGTAAAATGCTATGCCCAAGATTACTATCCGAGTGCCGGCGGTGGGGTGGTTCAAATAGCCTCGGCTATCACCTCATTATGTCCGGTCGTGATGGTCAAGTGGATTAAGGCGTCTTGTACATACCAGTTGCGTGGCATCTGGGAGTATGGGTTCGAGTCACTTCTGGGGTGTGAGTTTTCAGTTGCATATTGTCCTGGGGACCATTCAGGCTTGTTCGCATTTGTGTTCCTCACGTGTGCCCCAAAGAATGAGGTGATTTGGTAAAATGCTATGCCCAAGATTACTATCCGAGTGCCGGCGGTGGGGTGGTTCAAATAGCCTCGGCTATCACCTCATTATGTCCGGTCGTGATGGTCAAGTGGATTAAGGCGTCTTGTACATACCAGTTGCGTGGCATCTGGGAGTATGGGTTCGAGTCACTTCTGGGGTGTGAGTTTTCAGTTGCATATTGTCCTGGGGACCATTCAGGCTTGTTCGCATTTGTGTTCCTCACGTGTGCCCCAAAGAATGAGGTGATTTGGTAAAATGCTATGCCCAAGATTACTATCCGAGTGCCGGCGGTGGGGTGGTTCAAATAGCCTCGGCTATCACCTCATTATGTCCGGTCGTGATGGTCAAGTGGATTAAGGCGTCTTGTACATACCAGTTGCGTGGCATCTGGGAGTATGGGTTCGAGTCACTTCTGGGGTGTGAGTTTTCAGTTGCATATTGTCCTGGGGACCATTCAGGCTTGTTCGCATTTGTGTTCCTCACGTGTGCCCCAAAGAATGAGGTGATTTGGTAAAATGCTATGCCCAAGATTACTATCCGAGTGCCGGCGGTGGGGTGGTTCAAATAGCCTCGGCTATCACCTCATTATGTCCGGTCGTGATGGTCAAGTGGATTAAGGCGTCTTGTACATACCAGTTGCGTGGCATCTGGGAGTATGGGTTCGAGTCACTTCTGGGGTGTGAGTTTTCAGTTGCATATTGTCCTGGGGACCATTCAGGCTTGTTCGCACATGTATATATATATATATGTTGCTTAATACTTCCTTCTTGTTAGAATTAATTACCTTTCCGTCACCTTGCATGGTAATTAGGTCCGAGACGCCGGTGTATGTGTGTCCTGTCTGCATGCTCACACACACACACACACACACACACACACACACACACACACAATAGTCCCCCTCTTAGCCAAGTCTCCGCAATTGGGTAACGAACAAAACATCTCTTCAACTCCTGATGCAGGACTGAGACGATTGGGCACAGTTTCCGTTCACCTTATGCACCTGTTTAATTTTTAGGAAATATGTACTCGGGGACTCTTCATTAACTTGTAGAATACATCCTGGAATAGATCAGTATTAGGTCCAGGAGAGACGTCGCTGAACCCAAAAATTCATACCGTCCCTGATACTAAGTCACGATACGAGATTTGGTAGAGTACATACAGTGACACAGAGACTTTATCCGCCAGGCTTTCACTCGACTCTGAGTGCTTGAAGACTTGTTCTTCTCCGTCCCGCCACTCACTGGTTTATGGTGAGGCGACGGCTTAGTTGTTGGGCCCAGCTTGGGGGGACATTGTACCCGTTGTATGCAAAGTGTTGAAGACGAGAGAGAGAGAGAGAGAGAGAGAGAGAGAGAGAGAGAGAGAGAGAGAGAGAGAGAGAGAGAGAGAGAGAGAGAGAGAGAGAGAGAGAGAGAGAGAGAGACGTCGTGAAAGGGGCTTTATGCAGCTTAAGGTCGTTTTCTAGGAGTGTGGTTGATGGGGTGCTTCTGTAAGTTGATTGTTTGGGTACTGCGACAACTTGTATTTTATTTTAGATGTTATTATAATTTGGACCATGAACAAACATTTTAAATATGAGCGTAGTGGTACTATTGTCAGGTGTGGGTCATGTACGTCCCAACGTGGGGTGGTGTGTGTGTGGTGTGGGGAGGTGTGTGGTGTGGTGTGGGGTGGTGTGTGTGTGGTGTGGGGAGGTGTGTGGTGTGGCGTGGGGTGATGTGTGTGTAATTCTGCAGACCCAAAGAGGATACTATCATGAGGCCTCAGAGCTTGGACGATAGCACACCACCAAGGAGCAGGACGAACCACGAGGGACGCTACAGAACCACCAGGGGCGATACAGAACCACCAGGGGCGCTACCAAACCACCAGGAACGCTCCTGAACCACCAGGGACGCTCCTGAACCACCAGGGGCGATACAGAACCACCAGGGACACTACAGAACCACCAGGGACGCTACAGAACCACCAGGGAAGCTACAGAACCACCAGGGACGCTACAGAACCACCAGGGACACTACAGAACCACCAGGGACGCTACAGAACCACCAGGGACGCTACAGAACCACCAGGGACGCTACCAAACCACCAGGGACGCTACAGAACCACCAGGGACGCTACAGAACCACCAGAGACACTACAGAACCACCAGGGACGCTACAGAACCACCAGGGACGCTACAGAACCACCAGGGACACTACAGAACCACCAGGGACACTACAGAACCACCAGGGACGCTACAGAACCACCAGGGACACTACAGAACCACCAGGGACGCTACAGAACCACCAGGGACGCTACAGAACCACCAGGGACGCTACAGAACCACCAGGGACGCTACAGAACCACCAGGGACGCTACAGAACCACCAGAGACACTACAGAACCACCAGGGACGCTACAGAACCACCAGGGACGCTACAGAACCACCAGGGACGCTACAGAACCACCAGGGACACTACAGAACCACCAGGGACGCTACAGAACCACCAGGGACACTACAGAACCACCAGGGACGCTACAGAACCACCAGGGAAGCTACAGAACCACCAGAGACGCTACCGAACCACCAGGGATCAACCCAACATCATGTGGAGGCAGCACTGGGTTCCACACACCATCCACCACTATGCCATCAACACATCAGAGAGTCACTGTTATAAGAGACTCGGGAACCTCGGAAGATTAAGCAAGTCCAACACTATGACCATAAAAATTCCTTCACGATAATTGTGCTTTCAGACATTGTGCTGTTAAATATAATTACAGCTGTTTATTAAAGGGCAAAGTACGCTTTTGTGTGTTCATGTAGTGCAGACGATATGTGAAGTTAAGGGAAGTTTAGAAAAGTGGTTTAATTGTCTAAGTGCCCGAAATTAGCTGCAACTTTTGAACACAATGAATGCAATTTATTGTAAAAATTCTCAAAGAAAAATCGTGATAATTCAGCCACAAATTATTTTGTATATTTTTCTATAAACTATCCTCCGAAACCGACGCTGCTGGGAGCAATTATTTGCTCTAACCCAGACCCCAACAGGTCCTCGTTTTGTACTATTGAATTAGGCCTAATAGCATTCAACAAAATTGGAAATGTTCTTAAAAAACCTAGCCTAGTATAACCCTAAGTTAACTTAATATAACCATAATCTGACCCGCTTCAAGCAATCCTAGGCCCATTATAAACTATCGTGAGCCTAATATAGTACATGATGAAATGTGGCATTGGGTATTGAAATGTTAAATTTAGATTTTATCTTTTTATCGGCCTGTACAAAATTAATATTTTGTACGTAAACTAATATTTACATAAAATAATATTTACAAAAATTACTTAGCGTGAACTTTTTTTTGGTCCAGCGATACATGTTGGTAAGCTCGACCAAATGTTTGGACTAAGTCTTAACACGTTAGGAAGATTGGTAGAGTTTTAAAGCGCAGTCATACTGAAATTTGGCGTGGCATGTCCGTAGACTACACACTGCAGTGTATCGCCTACTTTCAGGGCACTTCACTTCCTTATTCACTCTTGTGTTGATGATATCCTCAAAATGCACCCAGAGTCTGCCAGTGCAGACCGCTTATCACATGCCTCTGTATGCCTAACCATCCTGTGTGATGGGGATTTCTTAGCATCACCTAGTTAGCCTTTTTGACACACTGTACTCCACTTCATATAGTCTAGGGCAACTGCACTAATGCAGATGTACCTCATGTGTTAATAAAAAAAAGACTTTCAGGGCGTTACTGTTTGCCAGGTCTTCCGGTCCAGTCTGGGCGATCAAAGGTAATTATAAACTAATCTCATGACTATAAATATGATGAGGATCTAATTATAGTGAGAGAGAGTGAGGCTTCTTAGATGAGAGAGATCTCGTAGCAGAAAAGATCTCTTAATTTGGACAGAGACCTCGTAAGTAGAATAAAGACTTCTCAGGTGGGAGAGAGAGAGAGACGTCTTAGGAAGCAGGCAGTCTAGGCACCTCTGTAAATCCCTGTCTCGTAATCAATAAGCAGGTGTGTAAGTGAAAAGTTTCCTCTTCCAGGAACCCATGAACGCTCACCCACTGTCTCTCGGAAGACTGCCAACAACCTTTGTAAATGTCAACCACTTGGGTTGGCCTTTGTGCGTGGGTGTGGGTGGCGGGAAGTGTTAAGGTCCTCTCTCTCTTGGACGACTCAGCTTCCACCATTAAACTCTACGACCGAGTAATCATGTAAGTGGGACCAAAGTGGTGTCAACGCCACGGGTCCTCTTGGAGAGGACAAGTACTCCGTGAGATTGTTTAGTTGAGGTAATTTGGGTAAATATATATATTACATGAGGGTAAACAAACTTGTTAAACTTGCCTTCTGGTGTGTGCAAAATGTGTTCATGTTACGAGTTGCTTTGTGGGTGTAACACCCAGGCTTGTGTTACTGTGTTATGGTGGTGACAACACCCAGGCTTGTGTTACTGTGTTATGTTGGTGACGACACCCAGGCTTGTGTTATGGTGGCGACAACACCCAGGCTTGTGTTACTGTGTTATGTTGGTGACAACACCCAGGCTTGTGTTACTGTGTTATGGTGGTGACAACACCCAGGCTTGTGTTACTGTGTTATGGTGGGGACGACACCCAGGCTTGTGTTACTGTGTTATGGTGTAAACACTCACAACACCTGTCTTCCCCGTCATAACACCTTCCACTTCTGTATCTCTAAAACAGAATCTCTCTCTGTTTGCTTGGCTTCTCGAGGGTCGAGGCCAGAAGCTTGCGGGCAACCTCACACAACTTTTCATGATGATTTGTGAGTGAATGTGGAGTGTCATGGGAGGGGGGAAGGTTAAACCTCCATGACCACCCTTAAGTAGGATTGGCTCCTATTGCGACAACCAACAACTCCTATGAAGTCTGAAGTGGCGGATTGATTTTCCATAGAGTTTTCAGCAGATTTTCAGCTGTTCATCAAACAACGTAATCACAATGTTGTTAAAACGGTGCATCAAAGTAACATTGGTAAACATATCGTTTGATTACATTGTGTGTTCTGAGAGAGAGAGAGAGAGAAAGAGAGAGAGAGAGAGAGAGAGAGAGAGAGAGAGAGAGAGAGAGAGAGAGAGAGAGAGAGAGAGAGAGAGAGAGAGAGAGAGAGAGAGAGAGACCCCTGTCGCCGCCGGCCACTCCATCTAGTTCATCTATTAATCCATGGCTCCTTCAACTTACCCATCCCCCTTACCCATGGATCGGTGATGAGGAAGGAGAATTCATCTCCCCATCACGTTGTCATGGCAACTCCTCAGTCATCATCCTCCCCCCAGACACTAGAGTATGGAAATGGGAAGGTTAAATGGGTGATTCTGGGAGGATAAGAGGAAAATGAACACAAAAGGTGTAAAAGAAGGGTAGGAAATGTGGAGAGAATGTGAAGCCAAGAAGAAGAGGAAGAGGGGAAGAGGAACGAAAGGAGCCAAAGGAGAGGGAGAGGACAAGAAGGGGAAACTGTGTATTAGGAAATGTAAAGGAGCAAGGAGGAACAATTATCGAAGAGAAAGTTCCAATTTGTCATCACAAATGAAGCGGTGTGTACAGTGAGTCCAGACGCCACGCTGGGTGACGGGACGCACTATGACGGTGATGGACAGATGGACAGGCCTGACTGACGCAGGCTGACAGCCACTTGGGTAAGAGAGCTGGATCAGATATAGAAGGAAAACAGAATCATCATCACACACACACACACACACACACACACACACACACACACACACACACACACACACACACACACACACACACACACACACACACACACACACACAGGCAGGGAGACAGGGGACAATCAGACTGACAAACACACAAGTAATGAGACGCAGGTCAACAGCACGAGGGGCAAACAAGCAATCAGAGGCAGACCAACATATAGTTAGACTGGCATTCAAGCAGATAACTAAACAGTCAGAGAGAGAGAGAGAGAGAGAGAGAGAGAGAGAGAGAGAGAGAGAGAGAGAGAGAGAGAGAGAGAGAGAGAGAGAGAGAGAGAGAGAGAGAGAGAGAGAGAGAGAGAGAGAGGACACGTGAGAGAGGTGGGGGTGGAGGGGACAGGGGGTGTAAGAGAGAGAGGGCGGCACAATAAGAGCTTTAGTCGCGTGGAGAACGTTGGTGAGTGCGGACCCGGGTTCCCAGCCTCTCCTGTCTCCTCGATCTCTCTCTCCCCCTCTCTCGTTGTCTGGCTCCTCACACACACACATACACACGTTCTCCCTCCCTCCCGCTCGTCTCCTCAACGGTGTCTTAGGCCAATTGGACTATTAGTACCACCCTGGTCTCCTGCAGCGTCTCCAACAAGCGCCCCTTCCTCCCCGTCGAAGGAGAAGAGACAGGGGAGACGGAAGCACAGACAGAAACGTAAGTGCAGGGGGGAAACAAAAGAGACTCGGCGCGGTGATGTAATGTCTTCCATTCCCAACGTTCGACACCCGCTACACACACACACCTGTTCCACACCTGTACACCCTTGATCAACGCCCACTACATTTATCGGTCGATACCCTTATTTCTGTTTCAGCAACTGTCACCAATCAATTTCTTTGTCTGTGTCTCTGTTTCTCTGTGTCTCCGTCTCTTTATGTGTCTCCCTCTCTCTCTCTCTCTTCGTGTGTCTCTATCTCTCCCTCTCTCGTTTTTTTTTTCTCTCTCTCTCTTCGTTTGTCTCTATCTCTCCCTCTCTCGTTGTTTCTCTCCCTCTCTCGTTGTTTCTCTCTCTCTCTCGTTGTCTTTTTTCGTCGCTCTCTCTCTCTCTCTCTCTCTCTCTCTCTCTCTCTCTCTCTCTCTCTCTCTCTCTCTCTCTCTCTCTCTCTCTCTCTCTCTCTCTCTCTCTCTCTCTCTCTCTCTCTCTCTCTCTCTCTCTCTCTCTCTCTCTCTCTCTCTCTCTCTCTCTCTCTCTCTCTCTCTCTCTCTCTCTCCCTCTCTCATAAGACCCACAGCCGTACACTGACACAGACACAGGTCTGTGGGCTGTACTGTACCGAGACTCAGACAGCCACAGCCAGGGGAGACCGCTCCATCTCACCGTGTTAACATAACCCAATAGTCTTGTGCCGTATTATTAACGAAGAAATCACCATTATACTTAAATAAACAAAGATAAAATTTCTAAATATGTTGATTGGTATGAATTATTTTTCTAAAAATGAAAGATAAATTCACACATCTTTATATATTTTCATTTAGATATTTGGGAGATAAGTTCCATCATAAATTACGTAAAAATCTAAAAATCATAGTTGAATTCTATATATAAATCATATATTTTATAGATTATTAAATTTTAAACATACAATATATGAATTAGCAAAATATATAGATAACAACCTGCTTGCAGAAGTGGTTGAGGCTCCATGAGTTATTAATTTCTTCCTGTTAATGTGAGTGGATTCTACTATGTTAAGACCCAGTCTAAATGAGCAAGAAGTGAATACAGTCTAGCCACTGTAACTGGCTGGCCCCTACAGTGATGCTGTATCGCAGAGCATGTAATTATCCTTAGGGAACGATGCTGTACGGTAAGAGATTCCCAGATGTTCATATATGATGTGTTTAGGGTATCGCGAGGTATTTTTTACGTTACAAACATTACACCTTCAACACGTAAAAATATCAACAACACCAGATTAAGGATCCTTTACACCTATTGATCTCTCTGTTTTTTTTAAGGAATTGCGATCATTGGTGAATGCAAATTGAAAGTTGAAAATTTATCTGAAATTTAATGTATTAGCGCGAAAAGTTTGTGAGTGAGAGATATGTGAGTTAACATGAGAGGGAAGGTGTGAGTCAGCTTGAGAACATCTGGGGCTTGGGTGAACAAACACATGATCTTAAGAACCTTCGGCTCAAGGTCGAAGAAACACACAGTGAGTTGACCAATCCACACACTAGAAAATGAAGGGACGACGACGTTTCGTCGATTCGATTGTGACGACGACGTCACAATCGACTTGAGAATGGTCCAGGACAGACCGAAACGTTGTCGTTCCTTCATTTTCTAGTGTGTGGATTGGTCAACATACTTCAGCCACGTTATTGTGACTCATCGCCTGCAAACACACAGTGACTCCTTGTCATCCTTGACTGCCCACAACTCCCCAAGGCATAACTGTGACGGGCTTGTCTTTGAAGCTAGACACAGATATAATGAAATAATCAATGATTGAGTCAGAGTTTGTCTCCTGTGGATTCCTTCCCATGTTGGTCTCTGAATGCATGATAGAACTGATGAGTTGGCCAAGACTTTTGCTCATAAAGAGGAAATTGATTACCATCTTGGACTGCCTTTGAGCAGCCTGAGGGCAGTAATATTCCGGGAACATCAATTATTTCTCGTAGACTTGAGACAAAGTTAAAATCACACCAGTTGCTCCATCAATCATCATTCTATTATGCAAATAGAACCGCACGTGTATGGGTCATCCAAGAAGGTTAGCAGACTTCTAGATGTTACCACTGCTAGGCTTAGGCTCGGCTACAAGTACCTCTGGCAGTTTGTCACATTTGATGTATATTTGACTAAATGTAAACTCTGTCAGCAGAACTATTCACATACTTTGCGTCATTATATAATGGAATGTGAGAAAATCGCGGAATTCAGAGATAACACCATCAATAGTGTCCATGAAATGTGTAAGTGATTCATTCATAATGATGTACTGCCAGAAATCTTAGCGAAGTATCCAAAATTTCACACACAGAGATCACACTAAGGTGATGCATCAAATGCATCTAAAATTTGCTTACTGTAGGTAATGCATGCACATGACTGTAAAGCTGCCGCCCAGTTGGGTGGGTGTGGAGCACATGACTGTAAAGCTGCCGCCCAGTTGGGTGGGTGTGGAGCACATGACTGTAAAGCTGCCGCCCAGTTGGGTGGGTGTGGAGCACATGACTGTAAAGCTGCCGCCCAGTTGGGTGGGTGTGGAGCACATGACTGTAAAGCTGCCGCCCAGTTGGGTGGGTGTGGAGCAAGACTAGTAACTGTGTGACTCACCATAGATGTAAAGTGCCTTGTATAGTGACTGTTGTGAGCCTCTTGTTGAATCACTTGTGACACAAAAAGAACATCGATATGTATATGTATTTGTATAACTGATTGTATATATATGTACATGTTATATATATATGTACATGTATATATAACATTGATAATTGTATAACTATCTTCAAAAGATTGTCACTTGCTTAACTAAACGAACTAGAGGGTTCAGTTCCTGAACCCATTATGTGCCTCTGTAACCCTTTCCATCACCGCCTACGGGATGGGTATTGGGTGCATAATAAAGAATTTGAATTTGAGAAAATTTGAGGCTATGTTCAGCAAGTTTTCAACCATAAGAGCATTTGAGGCTGGATTGAACAAGTGCACACAGTTTTAAGAAAATTTGAAGGAAGTTTTGAGGACATCACCTGTTGTTCTCAGTCTAGCTGTACTGTTGTGTTCATCACCTGTTGTGTTCATCACCTGTTGTATTCATCACCTGTTGTATTCATCACCTGTTGTATTCATCACCTGTTGTATTCATCACCTGTTGTATTCATCATCTGTTGTGTTCATTACCTGTTGTATTCATCACCTGTTGTGTTCATCACTTGTTGTATTCATCACCTGTTGTGTTCATCACCTGTTGTATTCATCACCTGTTGTGTTCATCACTTGTTGTATTCATCACCTGTTGTGTTCATCACTTGTTGTATTCATCACCTGTTGTGTTCATCACCTGTTGTGTTCATCACCTGTTGTATTCATCACCTGTTGTATTCATCACCTGTTGTACACAGTCTGGGTGATGACAACAGACCCAGCACTCAACACCTTTCTGAGGCTTTGACTGTTAAGTAACTCTACTTTCGTTACACTGCCAATAAAGTAACTACTTTCGTTACACTGCCAATAAAGTAACTACTTTCGAAACACTGCCTATTATTAAGTAACTTTTCGAGAATGCGTAAAGATGACAAGATTATCTTATAAGAACATGTACTGACCCTTCTGGTCTCTAATTGCCTCGTTAAAATAAAAAAGTGAACTTTTGGTGGATACAATATTTTCATTTATAGATTTTGAAGATATCTTCGTAAGCGACATACACTTAAATTTAGAAGCGAGTGATTTAGATTTTGAAGCTGTATTCGTGGGTGAATTAGATTTGGCAATGCTTATTCGTATGATCTACGTAATTGATACCAGATGTGGCTGAGGTGAACAGGTGTACAGCGGTTGAAAGCTTACAAATAAAGCTGTGAGACACATATTGACGTCAAAGATACATATTGATACATATTGAGATCTGTGGAGGATAACTAACATAAAATATTTATGTCATGAAGTTTTATAACTTCAGCATTATCCACCAGGACCTGGTCTGGTGTATTTCCCGCAATCGGGTTCGAATCCTGTGGGGGCGGAGAGACAGAAATGGTCGGGTGGGTTTCTTATCACCTTATGCACCTGTTCACCTATTAGTAAATAGGTAGCTAGGACCAGTCATTAGTAGACGGATAAACGATTCGATGGTGGACCGAAACGGACCGAAACGAACCGAAACGTCTTCGTTTTCTTCCCTTTGTGATAAGTGGTTTGGTCAGCATATCTTCAGCCTTGCGTCTCAGACTCAGACTTATAGACTCAGACTTACAGACTCAGACTTGCGTCTCAGACTCAGACTTACAAACTCAGACTTGAGTCTCAAACTCAGACTTATAGACTCAAACTTAAGTCTCAGACTTATAGACTCAGACTTGCGTCTCAAGGTACTCAGGAGGTAGTTAGCTTACATCCTGGAAGGGGCAGTAATTCCGCTTTGTGTGGGGGGGGGGGGGAGGACCTGGATATAAGCCTAACGTGTATATATATTCGCTGGCTGCCTGTTCCTCCGACCCAGTGAATTATAATTACTGGCTGGTGGTGATTAGACATCACCAGCCACAAACATCACCAGCCACAAACATCACCAGCCACGGACATCACCAGCCACAGACATCACCAGCCACAGACATCACCAACCACAAACATCACCAGCCACAGACATCACCAACCACAGACATCACCAGCCACAGACATCACCAGCCACAAACATCACCAGCCACAAACATCACCAGCCACAAACATCACCAACCACAAACATCACCAGCCACAGACATCACCAACCACAGACATCACCAGCCACAAACATCACCAACCACAAACATCACCAACCACAAACATCACCAACCACAAACATCACCAACCACAAACATCACCAACCACAGACATCACCAACCACAAACATCACCAACCACAAACATCACCAACCACAAACATCACCAACCACAAACATCACCAACCACAAACATCACCAGCCACAGACATCACCAACCAAACACATCACCAACCACAAACATCACCAGCCACAGACATCACCAACCAAACACATCACCAACCACAAACATCACCAACCACAAACATCACCAACCACAAACATCACCAACCACAAACATCACCAACCACAAACATCACCAACCACAAACATCACCAACCACAGACATCACCAACCACAAACATCACCAACCACAAACATCACCAACCACAAACATCACCAACCACAAACATCACCAACCACAAACATCACCAGCCACAGACATCACCAACCAAACACATCACCAACCACAAACATCACCAGCCACAAACATCACCAACCACAAACATCACCAACCAAACACATCACCAACCACAAACATCACCAGCCACAAACATCACCAACCACAAACATCACCAACCAAACACATCACCAACCACAAACATCACCAGCCACAAACATCACCAACCACAAACATCACCAACCAAACACACAAACAAACAGATTTCACCAAACATTAACACTCAACAATTTTCCTGTAGTGGGACTGGGAAGGAGCTCAATATTTCCAAAAAAATTATTTTGCAATTGCAAGGAGCTCCTGGCAAGACCTTACAGTTGGACGTGAGTTGAACCTTACAGTTGGACGTGAGTTGGACCTTACAGTTGGACGTGAGTTGGACCTTACAGTTGGACGTGAGTTGGACCTTACAGTTGGACGTGAGTTGGACCTTACAGTTGGACGTGAGTAGGACCTTACAGTTGGACGTGAGTTGGTGTTAATATAAGTTTTACACTGTGTGTGTTCTTTATGGTAGTGTACTTACCTAAGTTGTGCTCGTGGGGGTTGAGCTCCAGCTCTTTGGTCCCGTGTAGTAGGAGGAGACTGAGTCTTGAGTCCCTCTGCAGTTGCTGCAGGTGCAAAGTCCTAATTTCACAGCAGCTGGTCTGTGTTAAGTCCTAATTCCTCTGCAGCTGGTCTGTGTTAAGTCTTAATTTCCTCTGCAGCTGGGTCACGTCGCCCCGCAGCTGAGATACACTGCTGTATTCGTCCTCGCTCATACAACAAACACTAGAGTGTTGGCAGTGTATAATAGATGTGTGCAATCTGGCTCATTGCATCGAGTGTACTGATATATGCGTTTTACTTTAGTGTGCTAGAATATGTATTCCTTGTTTACGAGGGGGGGATAAATCCATGTTTATATGGGAGTGAAAAAGTGGGATAAATCCATGTTTATATGGGAGAGAGAGACAGAGTGGGATAAATCCATGTTTATATGGGAGAGAGAGACAGAGTGGGATAAATCCATGTTTATATGGGAGAGAGACAGAGTGGGATAAATCCATGTTTATATGGGAGAGAGAGAGAGAGTGGAATAAATCCATGTTTATATGGGAGAGAGAGAGAGAGAGAGAGAGAGAGAGAGAGAGAGAGAGAGAGAGAGAGAGAGAGAGAGAGAGAGAGAGAGAGAGAGAGAGAGAGAGAGAGAGAGTGGGATAAATTCATGTTTATATGGGAGAGATACAGTGGGATAAATCCATATTTATATGAGAGGGATAAAGTGGGATAAAATGGGCTATACAGCTAAGTTTATTATCAAGTGTGTATCCTTGCAGGTTGTGACCAGGGCCACCCAGACCACCACCACCGTGACCTGTGATGAGGTCACAGTGAGCTAGAAGCCCATCCCGGAAGGCCAGGTTATGACCTGGCCTGACCTGTGACCTTGGTCTGGAGGGGGTAATGACGTACCCATGACTGGAGCTGCTCTGAATATGACCTAACACGAGGAGAAAGGTCACATGTTTGCCCTCTCCTACACCTTGTTTGTTGACATGGTGAAGAGGTCAGTGGTTGGTGAGCAGCGTGACCTAACCGGGTGACCATGGAGCTCCGTCTGTGACCCCCCCCCCCCGTCTCTGGGTGTTGAGAGGGGTCATGACCTCTACGTGACCTTTGCAGCCTTGGAGGATGTGTTAGCCCACCATGTGCGAGGTCAACAGTTGTTGCTGCGTCTCCCTCCGTCAGGGCTGTGTACTCATCGGAGGAATCACCATCGTGAGTGTTGACTGATCTCTTTTGTTTTGTTAACTAAGAATTGGGTTGGTAAGGGCTGTCAGTTTATGTACCTGGTGAAGCTGCAAGCAAGAGCTGTTATCTTATCTCAGCTCATCTGAAGCCTGCTGCTAGAGACCCATTTATTTCATGAGAATTTCTCTGTCTTTCTCTCTCTCTCTCTCTCTCTCTCTCTCTCTCTCTCTCTCTCTCTCTCTCTCTCTCTCTCTCTCTCTCTCTCTCTCTCTCTCTCTCTCTCTCTCTCTCTCTCTCTCTCTCTCTTCTCTGCTCATCTCTCAATATCGTCAAAATTCAACTCTCTTAGTAACCAAGCGTGTGTGAGATCATGACCCTACTATTGCCAGAATTCCTCAACCATTGACGTGTCCACATACGAAACCTGTACATCTTTCCTCAATCTGGCTTAGTTTGCATTTATGCAACAGTTTATGAATTTCGAAGCGCAACGGGTTGTGAATAGCATTAATAACCCGGGTTTGGATTTTCCCCAGCTCGTATACTCTTTAGTAAATGCAAAGATGCAATGATGTGAGGAAAGATATACAGGTTTCGTAAATGGACACGAAAATCCTTGACGGATCCTGGTACTGATTTGTAACGTCTTAAGACAAATCCACGTCAAGATAATGTTATGTTTTTTGGGGCTGCCCAATATGTTGAACAGTATTGCAGTAGGCTAGGATTTTGTTTTCCAGTGCTTCTTGATGCGGCAATGTTGCAAACCTCCTTGTAATTCCAGACACACTGGGCTAGGTCGATGGTCTGAGTGTTGCAAGCAGTGAGGAGGCGCCTTGAGGGATTCTCCTTGCTTTCAGTGTTGAATTCTGGCGACATTTTGAGAGTAGGGGGGTAGGTAGGGGTGGGGGTGGGGGGTTGTGTCAACTGTAAGTTTAAGCCTTCATGACACCGGGGCAGACTATGACACTGGCTGTGTCTGGTCGCTGCCAGACGGGAACATTGTGATCAACGACATTGTAGTGTCAGCTGGCAGACACATTGGTAGAAAATATGTGAATTGTTCCGTATGTAATAAATTATGTGGTTTCGTTGCTAGTTTGTTTGTGTGTTGAGACATGTTTTGTTTTCTGCGCTGTTTCAGAGACATGTAACAGACGTGTATTATTGATGTATGTGTGTGTGTGTGTGTGTGTGTGTGTGTGTGTGTGTGTGTGTGTGTGTGTGTGTGTGTGTGTGTTTTACGTGTGTATCGCAAAGTGTTTGGAATGTACTACATATGAATCGGTTTTGAACAGGAGTTAAGAACATGTCTTACAAAGGGGGTCAATCAGATGTATACAGATGTGTCGTGTTGCATATTTAAGGGATTGCTATACGACTTGCACACACATCGTTACTCTTCCAGGTCTGTGGTTCGTGTGTTTATATACACGACACACCTGCATCTTGTTTATGACACAACACCTGCGTCTAGTTTATAAAACAACAACTACAACTTGTTTATGCGACAATAGCTGCATCTTGCACATGCTGCAACAACTGCCACCTGTTTGCAACATAAGAATTGTTCATATATTGAACACAACACCTGCACCTTGTACACTATGCCAGACGAACATAATTACACAAAGCTATACACAGAGCATCAGGTGGGGGGGGGGGGGGGGTAGAGGATGCTCTCATCCTAGTGGCTGTGAAGATGCAGCTTCCGTCTGGCACCAACGAGATGAGTCCCATATCAACCAGAGTTCTATATTTGGTGAAAGACCACATCAATTACGGAGAGGGAAAAGAGGGGTGAAAGGCGTATCTAGAAGGTGAGAGGGGGGAAGGGCCAAAGAGCTAGAAAAGGCATAACTTGAGTGGCAAACCTAACCTGCGCTTGAAACAACCCAGAGTTGTGACAAGGACTTGAGAATCGACTTGAGAATGGTTCAGGATGGACCGAAACGTCGTCGTCCCTTCACCTTCTAGTGTGTGGTCTGGTCAACACCAGAGTTGTGAGTTGTGGATGCGACAGATGCTACCACTGGTGTGTGCTCTGGGACACCCCGCCACCAGTGTTGTTCCCTGCACACACACACAATAGACTCAGCCAGTGAATAGCAGGAATATTTTAACTCTGTGTTAGAGGGACGCCGCGCCTGGTTCTGCCTTGCAGTGACTGACAGTGCCTCGTCCTCACCTCGAGGCACGAGGCACTGTCGAGGCACAGTGTCGAGGCACTTCACCTCGACAGTGAAGAACAAATAAGTGTGATGGTGTCACTGGCTTTCATCGCCAGCAGATCACATGACTCTTCAAGATGATGGAAACGTGTCACTGTCTTGTGTTGTATTTCACTGTGTCTGTCTGTGTTTCTCTCTCTCTCTCTCTCTCTCTCTCTCTCTCTCTCTCTCTCTCTCTCTCTCTCTCTCTCTCTCTCTCTCTCTCTCTCTCTCTCTCTCTCTCTCTCTCTCTCTCTCTCTCTCCTCCCCCTCCCTGTCTCCTGCTGTTACAATATTACTTTTTTATTTTTGACTCGTAAAAAACGTGTAAACGTCGAGAGTTAAATTAAAAAGAGAAAGAAATGTGGATTAACACAGGAAGCGCTGCGCCATATTTACTGGGAGCTGTGATGACAAGTGCTGTGATGGCTGGAGCCTGGTGCTGTGCTGGGTGGAGCCCGGCGCTGTGCTAGGAGGAGCCTGGCACTGTGCTAGGAGGAGCTAGGCGCTGGGGTTTCATACTTAAAATTTATTAATTCATAACTACTAATTTTAAAGACAAATCCAAGTTACATGTACGAAATCGCCCTCGTGTACTGGGAAGACTCTTCTCCTTCTGAAAAAGATAAATTGTTATTTAAAGTCCCAAGTTGTCAAGAAATGAGAACAGAACAGTGAAGGGAGCGGCCCTTATCCCGGGGGGGGGGGTGTTGGGGGGGAGGGGGTGGTGGAGGGGGAGGGGTGGGGGGGGGGAGTGGGGGGGGGAGGGGGTGGGGGTAGGACAGGAATTACCCAGGAGACAATAAAGGTGAGAACAGGATGACATTTGTGTGTGCAGAATGAGAGCTCCTAGCAGAATAAGAATGGAAGAGAGGAGAAAGGAAAAGGGGGGAAAGGAGGGAGGAAGAGAGGGTAAAGAGTGCCAAGAGCCTGGCGGATGTGAGGGGGAGAGCCCTAGGCAAGCGAACACCACACACAAGGCTCTACAAGAGGAACGTTATACGACAGTTCGAAGTGTTGGCAGTGCCGAGTCTAGCGTAATTGTGCCACGTGGTGGGGTCAGTGCCACGTGTTGAAGGGCAGTCCTACAGTGAGAGGTCAGTGCCACGTGGTGAAGGGCAGTCCTACAGTGAGAGGTCAGTGCCACGTGGTGAAGGGCAGTCCTACAGTGAGAGGTCAGTGCCACGTGGTGAAGGGCAGTCCTACAGTGAGAGGTCAGTGCCACGTGGTGGAGGGCAGTCCTACAGTGACAGGTCAGTGCCACATTTTAAGGGACACTGTCATTGTGTGAGGGGACAGTAGCATTATCCAATGGTTACTGTCCCTTCACTCCTTACTGTCACTTCCCTTAGCGTTTTATCTCCCCTCTAATGGACTAGTTTGACATCATTAGTTGATTAGATACGAGTATCCATTAGTTCAAAGTGAATACTTTTATATACATTAACATTCATATGTTTATGTATAAATAACATTTTATTGATTTTTCCGTCGTTTCGTACCGTCTCTGTCGTATGTAGCGATCATAGCTCAGAATGTGTGTATGATCATTAACACACGCACTGTATGTTTCACAGTCCCTACTGTGACTTTTACGGTGCTTAGCGGAAGATTTACAGCTTCTGTCAGCTCTTTCAGTGCCTGTACCATCTCCTCACAGTGCCTGTACCATCTCCTCACAGTGCCTGTACCATCTCCTCACAGTGCCTGTACCATCTCCTCACAGTGCCTGTACCATCTCCTCACAGTGCCTGTACCATCTCCTCACAGTGCCTGTACCATCTCCTCACAGTGCCTGCCAGGTATTTCAACAAACTCTGGCACACTTGTACTCAACTCAAACTCAGGCAAACATTTACCTGAGGCATCTGATGATTTCTGGACGATGGGGGGGGGGGGAAATGTGGATTGTAAAAGGTCGCCCAGACAACGTTTCTTCTACCTTTCTCAGGTAGACCTGTGACGTTTCTTATTGAACAATAAGGGAAAATTCTTTACAGTTAAGATCTTTTTTCCCAGGAGTGCAACGCCCCTATTCATCTCTCTGTGGTCTTTCTGTTTTCAGGAATACTGCATTTATCATTCTAATTAGTTTAGTTTCCACTATTTCTATTATATTGGGATCCTTTTCCTCAACCCGTCTTATTCAGTTCGTTTGCCTTACTTGTCCTGTCATCAGCATTGGTATACCAGACTTATAGGTTCTTCACCCTCGTGCCACGAGCCATCCTGCCCAGGGAGGGCCAGAATGTCTGCCAGGACAAACCTAATAATACGCTGAATTATTTGTTAGAGGGTTCCGGGGACTCTGTGGATCAGGTCTTTGTACAGTCTGGTGCTCACACGAGGTTGCGAGCGGTGGTGCTCATTATTGTGAGCTTTTAAGGTGATTAGGGTAGAGGGTTTGGATGATTTAGATAGAATTGGGGGAGATTGATTGGGGGTACAAGGGGATGTGCGGAATAGATGCTAAATGTTTTATTTTGCATAATAGTTTGGGATGGGAGCGTCGAAGGGAAGGTTATCTTGAGGTTATCTTGAGATGATTTCGGGGCTTTTAGTGTCCCCGTTTAGTGGAAGGTGTAAGGTGGTGTGTGTAGTGTATTGTCTAGAAAACTGGGGTCCAAGAGCTAAATAGCTCGATTCTGCAGACACAAATAGTAAATACAAATAGTAAATACACCCACCCACCCACAACAGGCCGCTTGAGCAAGGCAGCTTTACACCCTCCAGCTCGGTGAACAAGTTATCCTTAAACACCCACGTGAACTCGGGTCGTCAGCAGCAACAGCTGGCTGACCGCTGCACCACCTGGTAGGGCTCCAGCTGTCAGTAGGACCGATTGATTTGATTGATTGATTTAGATTAAGCCACCCAAAAGGTGGCACGGGCATGAATAGCCCGTAAGTGGTGGCCCTTTTGAGCCATCACCAGTATCAATAGATGATACTGGAGATCTGTGGAGGCGCGACTGCACCCTGCGTGACGGGAGATGTCTCCCGGACCAAGTGGTGACCAAATGGTCCTCAGTAGGACCCTTAAGCTGGCGTATATATGTGTATGCTCACCCACCTGACACAAAGGGGTATATACAAAGGGGTTTCAAAGCGTTATACGACAAAGAGTGCTGGGAAGACGGGACACCACGAGCGTAGCTCTCATCCTGTAACTACACTTAGGTAATTGCAAGTGGAGGATGTATACAGCTCCTCGGTGTATAGACACTGAGGGTTATCTTGAGGTTATCTTGAGATGATTTCGGGGCTTTTAGTGTCCCCGCGGCCCGGTCCTCGACCAGGCCTCCACCCCCAGGAAGCAGCCCGTGACAGCTGACTAACACCCAGGTACCTATTTTACTGCTAGGTAACAGGGGCATAGGGTGAAAGAAACTCTGCCCATTGTTTCTCGCCGGCGCCTGGGATCGAACCCAGGACCACAGGATCACAAGTCCAGTGTGCTGTCCGCTCGGCCGACCGGCTCCCCTATACTATAGTATAGGGGAGGGTATACTATAGTATATTTGCTATAGTAGTCTAGTAGTATAGTATAGTAGTCTTCATAAGGAAAGTTTGCAGAAGCTTCTGAAAACTTTTCTTATTAAGGCGCCTCAATAGCCCAGGCGATAGAGATTCGGTCCACGATTCGAATCTCCCAGAGCCCAGGGGAATGAAATGTTTACTTCAACATAAGTTGTGATGACAATGTATAAAACCTCACCAGTCAGCACTCTCATATATGTGACTACAGAATCGAGATTCAGCTCCTTGGACCCGCCTTTCAAGTTGTCGTTCTTCTGTTCCATTGACATATCTGGGATTTTATCGGCTTTTGATATTAAGGAAGTTTATGCTTCAGTTGCCTCCCTGTCTAGTGCAGTCCATTTTCCTGTTGCTCTTAGACTAAATACATATTTTTCTGTCATGTCAACTTGGTTGATATGTGCGTCTAGCTGCCAGTCATGTCATCTGGTGGATGTACACATTTATATGTACTAGTAAGTCTTCAGCATTTTACACATTGATATTACTATAGCGTAATGTATCTGTTAAAATCTTAGGACGACACACACACACACCAGTTGATTGACACTTGAGAGGCGGGCAGAAAGAGCAAAGCTCAACCCCCACAAACACAACTAGGTGAGTACACCCACACACACAGCCGGGGGCCGGCCAGTCGAGCGGACAGCACGCTGGACATGTGATCCTGTGGTCCTGGGTTCGATCCCGGGCGCCGGCGAGAAACAGTTGGCAGAGTTTCTTTCATCCTATGCTCCTGTTACCTAGCAGTAAATAAGTACCAGGGAGTTAGTAATCTGTCACGGGCTGCTTCCTGGGGTGTTTGTGTGTGTGTGGTGTGGGAAAAAAAGTAGTTAGTAAACAGTTGATTGACAGTTGAGAGGCGGGCAGAAAGAGCAAAGCTCAACCCCCGCAAAGACAACTAGGTGAATACACACACACACACACACACACACACACACACACACACACACACACACACACACACACACACACACACACACACACACACACACACACACACACTTACACACACCAACACGAAGAGCGAGTTACACAACTTCACAAACAACACCAAAACCACACAGAGTTGCGATATCAAGTTTGTCATCGTCGTCGTCGGTCTCCTGAACGACGAATCTTTTCTAACTCGCGCGTCCAACAGCGCAACGACAACACTCTTGCCTTTCCAACAAAAAAAATAATATACGTAGGATCGATGGATTGTTTCAAGCGTAGGTAAGACTATTGACCCAATGCTGCCTCGCATGGGGGTCAGTAAGTCTTCTGAGGTTTTCTTTATATTCAAAGTCGGTGATGGAACACAAGCAATTTATATATTTTTTTCATTTATTGGAAATATTTAGAGAATATGATCATTAATACGGAGTGAAGTCATAAGAACGTAACGTATTATATGGTCTTGTGGTACATGTGCTCTAGAGAGTCCAGGAACGCGAGTTCGATCCTATTGCATAGCCTCAGTATTTTCTTTTACTCATTATTACATTATATTTGCATTGGAAACATGACATAATTAATAGTTGGTAGAGTTTACAGTGAAACACAGAGTAATCTCATCTTATAACATGCATTGTAAACTTCATATGTTACATTGTATTCTATAATGTTGCTTCAGTATAATGTTCCCTCACTTCTGCCAATCCATGTACGAAATATGGAGGCAGAAACAAACATTATTATTTTTATCTTCATTTTCCTTCACTTTACTTCAATATTCAATATTATACACTTCAAAACATCCAATTTAATGTCTTTACAACATAAGACTTTGATAGATCCTTTAATCCATTATACACTTACACCCTTTATTCTTTCAAAAATAAAAAAAATATTAATATTATTCACTGTTACATTACTTTGTTCACAACTATTGTTGCACCAAATCTTCAACATTATCAATCTATTTTTGGTTGGGTATGAGAAATCAACCCTATTCTCGCTCGATTCGCAAATCCGTCAAATATGCAAAGGTTTTTGCCAATCCAGAAACGAACGAACCCAGTTAATCCCCCTACCGAGGCCAATGATTAGAAAATGTGACATAGTTGGTAAGGAAGCAGTGGTTCTTGTGGAGTACAGACGCCATGTTCTTTGTTTATGTTTTGCTAAGTCAGCTGATCCGAACACCGCGGGAACGTGTTTTTGTGACGTCAACTGTGTCAGACATGTTCGAAACATGTTTATCTGACGTCAGCAAAGATGTTCGGAATGTGTTTTTGAGGCAAGTCAGCTGTGTCAGACACGGTCTGACACAGAAGGTGTTTTGTGAAAAAAGCAGAGAGAGAGAGGGAGAGGGAGAGAGAGAGAGAGAGAGAGAGAGAGAGAGAGAGAGAGAGAGAGAGAGAGAGAGAGAGAGAGAGAGAGAGAGAGAGAGAGAGAGAGAGAGAGAGAGATTTTTGTTGGAGGGTAAGGAGTAAAAATGAAGAGGGGTAAGAGGAATATATGGGGAAGAAAAGGGGCAGAAAATCTCCAGGTGTCACTATACAAAATGCAGATAACATAAAACAACAGGAAGACAACGGAGACTGAAAAGATTAACATATGAGAAGAAGAAGAAGAAGAAGAAGAAGAAGAAGAAGGGGGTAAAGATAGCGATGAATACAGTGAAGGTGAGGCCAGAAGGTGGGAAAGATGGCCCATCTCGCGGGCTCCTCACCTCTTCTACAATGTCTGGTCCTCCACTATAGACTCCTCTCTACCTGTCCCCGGTGTCTGCCTAACCCTTTGTTCTGAAGACCATCTTGTCTTCCCTTTACGTCCTACCCTTCCCCTTTCCCCCTCTTACCTCCCTCCCCCTACCTTAGTTACCTCCGCCTCAGTGGTGGCTTAAGGCACCTTGTAAGGCAAGTGAGGCTGCTTCTCTCCCACGGGGCGTCACCCGGCGTCACGGCCCCTGCAGGAGGAAGAGAAAGATAAGAACGACTACCTTGAGGTTACCTTGAGGTGCTTCCGGGGCTTAGCGTCCCCGCGGCCCGGTCGTCGACCAGGCCTCCTATAGCCGTAGACACGGGAAGACAGCCAAGAAGAGAGAGAGAGACAGAACTGGGGAGAGAGATTTCCCTCTTCTCTTTCTTCCTACTCCTCTACCTCTCCCTCCCCCCTATTCAGTTTTACCTCCTCTTCACCTTTCCTTCCTACATTTAATCTCCACTCACCATCCCCCTTACCTTCTCTCTCCCCTTCATCTTCCCCTTGTCCCTCCCTCACTCTCACCCTCATCTCCCCCCTCCCCCTCTTCCCCACCCGACCTCCAGCCTCGACAGACAGACATTTCCATTTATATACATGAATTCAGATCATAATTTTCGAGTAAATCATAAAAATAGGCCGTTAAGGGCGATAATAAACTCTACGGAAAACACGCCTGCCATTCCATTTCAGACTTGACGATAATCGGTTGAGGGGAAGTGTTGCTCGAGTTAAAAGTTGTTCTTTTTATAGCATTTAACCTGGCCAGACCCCTTGACTAGCCTATGTTCGTCCTAGACCCCAGACCGTCTACCCTGGAAAGTTGCTGAGTACTGCCCCTAGCCAGACGGATAGAAATTAGGGAAGATAGGGGCTAGAGGAGGTGGAATGTAGAAGAGAGTAGGGGAGACACAGGCTATCCCACTATCCTTCCGTTCCCTACTACTGTGGCAAAGGGATGGGCTATATTTTTCTTACGTGATCGCGCGTGTTCACATTTGGGAACACGCGCACGAACACGCGCTCACGGCCATACGCATTATAGCCCGCGAAAATCTACTTGTGGCATGTCTCCCTCGTCGCTCCTGTTGGCGCGCGGCACTTGTTTGGGTTCCCGGGCTTCGACGTCACTGCTGCGTCATTGCTGCCTGCGGTGCTCATTGGTTGTAACCCCACGCGTGACGTCATACCAACGTCATCACGACGGAGCGGAGTTATTGGCTGGAATCCAGATGTGACGTCACCCTGGCGTCAATATTAGTGGACGTGTCCGAGTCTGTGTTAGATAGGATGGTGGAAGCGGCTTCTGCTTCCTTATTTGGTGCCTTCGTTTGATAATTACTTACTTCTGCTTCCTTATGTTACGTAGACAGTACATGTGTTGTGCAATAAACAAATGTTACATATATATTAATTTACATATGGAAAGTAAATAATAGAGGTTTAACTGTATTATCTAGGTGGGCAAAACACAAACAAAGGGGCCTCGTTGCTGAGTGGATGCGCTTGGGGGTTGTAGTTCTAATGGTCCAGGTTCGATTCCCGGTGGAGGCGGAAACAATTGGGACGTTTCTTTCACCCTGATTGGCCTGTTCACCTAGTAGAAAATAGGTACCTGGGAGTTAGACAGCTGCTATGGGCTGCTTCCTGGGGATGTGTGTTTTTGTGTGTGTGTGTGTGTGTGTGTGTGTGTGTTAGGGAGAAATATATGTAGTAGATATAATATAGGAAAAATAGATTGGTTAGAAAGGCGAGGTCCAAGAACTAATAGCTCGATTCTGTAGACACAAATAGTAAACACACACACACACACACACAAACACATTATTCCCCCAATTTTAAGCCTTTAATAATTCCTTCCTTCAGTAGCTACCATTAAACCAAGAACTCAAGACTATTATTTCACTATTTCCCAGACCGTCAGCTACGGCACAGCGGCAGGTGCTATACTAATAATTTATATAATTATTATTATAATTGTATACATATAGCAGTATGTATAAGCTATAACAATATCTGGTAGATACCCCCCTATATATCTATAAATCCTTGCACTGCTACAATCCATATCTGCGATTTTATCCCCATTTGCTTTGTCCGGTTATAGTCACGCGCGCACCTTCATCTACTACTCATCTACTTCATCTACGCAACTACTCTCTCAAGTAGTTGCGCAGCCTAGGGGTTAAGGGACTGGTTCGAGGGAATATACAACGCCTCCTGGTTTAGGAGACCTTGTTAAGATGCATACCATAAGTGAAGTGAACTATCAAGGGAAAGCCCCAAGCCATTACGACTAAATAGCACTTGGAAGGGGTCAGGATAAGGATTTGGGATGGGACAGCGGGGAAGGAATCCCAATCACTTGGACGGTCGGGAATTGAACGCTGACCTGCACGAGGCCAGACCGTCGCTCTACCGTCCGGCCCAAGTGGCGCATACCAGAAGGAACAGAGAAAGATGGAGAGAGCAGAGAGAGACAGAGAGCAGAGGTTAGAAAGAAGCAAATAATTTGCCTCAAGTGAGCAACTTAAGTAAAGTTGCTACTAGATTTTAATCTAAGTTACTGCAACTTGATGAGATTCTGGAGAGAAGTGATGAGCCAAGTTAGGCAACACACAGTAAACGACAACAATTCGAGGACGCGACCTGTGAAACAGCCCAGTGGTCGTAGCTGGCAGGTCATTGCTCAATGATCCTGGGTTCGATACCTGCTGTAGAAAAGAAACGTTTGGGCAATGTTTCCTTTCATCTGATGCGTCTGTTTACCTATTACTAAATAGGCACCGGGGAGTTAGGCAACTGTTGTGAGCTGCAGTTGGTAGTTGGTCAGTAGTAGTTGGCTTAAAGGGGTCTCGATAAGCCTAAACAGGCTTCTATACTGTTTAACATCTTGAGATGATTTCGGGGCTTTAGTGTCCCCGCGGCCCGGTCCTCGACCAGGCCTCTACCCCCAGGAAGCAGCCCGTGACACCTGACTAACACCCAGGTACCTATTTTACTGCTAGGTAACAGGGGCATAGGGTGAAAGAAACTCTGCCCATTGTTTCTCGCCGGCGCCTGGGATCGAACCCAGGACCACAGGATCACAGTCCAGCGTGCTGTCCGCTCGGCCGACCGGCTCCTTCACATGACATGACATCAAAGCTGGTTTCAGAGGCACTTATACAAAAAATATTTAAGAAACTATGGAACATTACAGCATTTTGGAGGAATCAAAGGAATACTGCATTTAAGATCCTGGACTCTGTATACCACGTACGTGAGACCAGCATTGGAGTATGCAGCCTCACCGTGGAGCCCCTACCTAATGTAGCAGAACTGGAAAGTAGATCAAGCTAATTAAGCAGCCATGAGGCTGGCCCCCCTAAAGTAAGATGCGTGAACTATGCGGAAAAACTGAAAAAGTGGACATGATTGAGTCATACAAGATACTAATGGGAATTGACATGATTTTTGAATTTTTGAATTGACAATTGACACAAATAAGCCAACACATGTCAGGATATTTTTCTCCAGTGCGAGAGCAATAGTGATGTCGAATAGGTTGGGCTCAAGAGCTAAAGGTCGACCTGGAGGCCCACCCAGATGAATAAGATGGATGAATAAGATAGAAAAAAAGTTCATCCAACTAGCTGGATGAGTAAGTACACTCAACTGGATGAATGCAAGTCATCATTAATCGTCACTATGTAGACTCGCATCAAAAGATTCCATTAATTTCATTGTCACTTTAATCTCCTTGTTTTCGTCATTTGAAGTAATTAATTTTTATAATTGCCAATTGTCTCATGTTTATTAAGCGATTATTATCTTGTTTTATAAGGATTTTCTATTATTCTCTGTTAATGTTGTTAATCTTCGCAAGATTGCTTTGTAAATTGGCGAATATTTTGGTAAATTAGAATAAATTCGTCTTTATCGCCAGCTTTTTATTTAACTCATTCCCCTTACCTCACTCTTTATCGCCCTTTATTTCGCTCTCTTTCTTTACTCCTTATCATCATATTCTCTTTGCTCTTCCTCCTATTTCCCTTTCTCTCTCTTGATTCTCGCCCATCCACTTGGGCTGCACGGCAGAGCGACGGTCTCACTTCATGCAGGTCGGCGTTCAATCCCCGACCGTCCAAGTGCTTGGACATCATTCCTTTCCACCCGTCCCATCCCAAATCCTTATCCTGATCCCTTCCTAGTGCTATATATTCGTAATGGCTTGGTGCTTTTCCCTGATAACACCCTCCCTCCCTCTCTCTCTCCCTCTCTCGATTTTCTCAACTCCTGTCATTCGTTCCCTCTCTTACCTGCTCTTCATGTTCTCTCCTCTCACAACTTACCCACTTCACATTTTCTCATTTGCACCTCATACATCTCATCATCCTCTCATCCAATGGCTCATCATCCTCTCATCCAATGGAGTTTTCTGGATTTTTTTGTGTGAAAGACTCATAGGGGATGGGGGAGGGGACATACTTTTTTTTAGGACTGGTGATTGGGGTGGTTGACGTGTGGGCGTGATTAATCAGATTCCAAGATTTCCACAATTCAGGATTTCTTATTTCCAGAATTTTCTGTTTTCAGGATTTCTTGTGTCCAAAGTTTTCTAG